>NC_060181.1:81130757-81171610 GCF_021184085.1 Oncorhynchus gorbuscha | reverse complement strand
ATCCTGTCGGGCGGTATCACCGCCTGGTACGGCAACTGCTCCGCCCACAACCGTAAGGCTCTCCAGAGGGTAGTGAGGTCTGCACAACGCATCACCGGGGGCAAACTACCTGCCCTCCAGGACACCTACACCACCCGATGTTACAGGAAGGCCATAAAGATCATCAAGGACAACAACCACCCGAGCGCCACTGCCTGTTCACCCCGCTATCATCCAGAAGGCGAGGTCAGTACAGGTGCATCAAAGCTGGGACCGAGAGACTGAAAAACAGCTTCTATCTCAAGGCCATCAGACTGTTAAACAGCCACCACTAACATTGAGTGGCTGCTGCCAACACACTGACACTGACTCAACTCCAGCCACTTTAATAATGGGAATTGATGGGAAATTATGTAAAATATATCACTAGCCACTTTAAACAATGCTACATAATATAATGTTACATACCCTACATTATTCATCTCATATGCATACGTATATACTGTACTCTATATCATCGACTGCATCCTTATGTAATACATGTATCACTAGCCACTTTAACTATGCCACTTTGTTTACATACTCATCTCATATGTATATACTGTACTCGATACCATCTACTGTATCTTGCCTATGCTGCTCTGTACCATCACTCATTCATATATCGTTATGTACATATTCTTTATCCCCTTACACTGTTTATAAGACAGTAGTTTTGGAATTGTTAGTTAGATTACTTGTTGGTTATTACTGCATTGTCGGAACTAGAAGCACAAGCATTTCGCTACACTCGCATTAACATCTGCTAACCATGTGTATGTGACAAATACAATTTGATTTTGATTTGAAATAAGCCTGTGCTTAACTCAACACTTTCTCTTATACTAACAGACAGTGATGACGCACTCTTGAACGTTCTCTTACACAGCTGGAATTGTGCTATTCAGCTCTTTTTTCTCTGATGCTCCTACTGTGGATTTCACAATCAGTACATACTCAGGATAGGGTGCGGGAAAGGAAACCAATGAGTACATTTACATGTACAGTTAAAGTCGGAAGTTTACATACACTTTAGCCGACTACATTTAAACTCAGTTTTTCACAATTCCTGACATTTAATCCTAGTAAAAATTCCCTGTCTTTGGTCAGTTAGGATCACCACTTTATTTTAAGAATGTGAAATGTCAGAATAATAGTAGAGAGAATGATTTATTTCAGCTTTTATTTCCTTCATCACATTCCCAGTGGATCAGAAGTTTACATACAGTCAATTAGTATTTGGTAGCATTGCCTTCAAATTGTTTAACTTGGGTCAAACGTTTCAGGTAGCCTTCAACAAGCTTCCCACAATAAGCTGGGGGAATTTTGGCCCACTCCTCCTGACAGAGCTGGTATAAGGTCAGGTTTGTAGGCCTCCCTGCTCGCACACGCTTTTTCAGTTCTGCTCACAAATTCTATAGGATTGAGGTCAGGGCTTTGTGATGGCCACTCCAATACCTTGACTTTGTTGTCCTTAAGCCATTTTGCCGCAACTTTTGTCTTTTGTCTTTTGTCATTTGCCTAGGATTTGTTTCTTGGTCAAACGAACAAGAGACAGCCCATTTCTTCCGGTCTCCGACCGGATATTTTGGTTGAGAAATACACGGACAGTATTTCAGGACGGACCCCTATAGAAAACAATTCGTCTCGTGATTAATTTGATCGCTTATTAACGTTTACTAATACCTAAAGTTGCATTACAAAAGTATTTCGAAGTGTTTTGTGAAAGTTTATCGTTGACTTTTTGAATGAAAAAAAATGACGTTACGTTATGAAATGCTATTTTTTTCCGTTTATCACACAGTCTTCATAGATCGATATCTAGGCTATATATGGACCGATTTAATCGAAAAAAAGACCCAATAGTGATTATGGGACATCTAGGAGTGCCAACAAAAGAAGATGGTCAAAGGTAATGAATGTTTTATATTGTATTTGTGCGGTTTGTGTAGCGCCGACTATGCTAATTATTTTGTTTACGTCCCCTGTGGGTCTTTTGGGGTGTTACATGCTATCAGATAATAGCTTCTCATGCTTTCGCCGAAAAGCATTTTAAAAATCTGACTTGTTGCCTGGATTCACAACGAGTGTAGCTTTAATTCAATACCCTGCATGTGTATTTTAATGAACGTTTGAGTTTTAACTAATACTATTAGCATTTAGCGTAGCGCATTTGCATTTCCAGAGCTCTAGATGGGACGCCTGCGTGCCAGGTAAGAGCAAGTGGTTTTAAAAACTGTAAGCACATTTTCGATTGACTAAGTACAACACACATGGTCAAACAGTCACTTTTTCACCAGACTTAATCAGTGTTTCATCGAGAAATGCATGTTCATTTAGCGTAATTGCTTTTCGCTCACATGACTTTTGCCATGATGGTCTTCTCATTTGTTTAAAATACATTTTACTGTTACTTAATCCCACTGCTCTTAATTGATAATAACTTAACTGTTTGGTAAAATGATGTTTGTCTACTACATATGTTAAGAACCACATAATAACAATGTATGCGTGAAAAGTCTAAACATATGAAGTATGATATATACCCCTCCTGTCTCAGCCTCCAGTATTTATGCTGCAGTAGTTTATGTGTCGGGGGGGTAGGGTCAGTTTGTTATATCTGGAGTACTTCTCCTGTCTTATCCGGTGTCCTGTGTGAATTTAAGTGTGCTCTCTCTAATTCTCCTTCTCTCTTTCTTTCTCTCTCGGAGGACCTGAGCCCTAGGACCATGCCTCAGGACTACCTGACATGATGACTCCTTGCGTGTCCTCAGTCCAGCTGGCCGTGCTGCTGCTCCAGTTTCAACTGTTCTGCCTGTGATTATTGTTATTATTTGACCATGCTGGTCATTTATGAACATTTGAACATCTTGGCCATGTTCTGTTATAATCTCCACCCGGCACAGCCAGAAGAGGACTGGCCACCCCACATAGCCTGGTTCCTCTCTAGGTTTCTTCCTAGGTTTTGGCCTTTCTAGGGAGTTTTTCCTAGCCACCGTGCTTCTACACCTGCATTGCTTGCTGTTTGGGGTTTTAGGCTGGGTTTCTGTGCAGCACTTTGAGATATCAGCTGATGTACAAAGGGCTATATAAATACATTTGATTTGATTTGATATTGTACATTGTAATGTATTATTATGACTATTATGATTTTACTTCACAGTAATTTAGATATAATCTGATATTGACAAAATCAGAAGTTGCTGGGGTCTTTTTGATGGGGGTTTCACACTTCTTTACAACAATTGCCCCTGTGATGTCAATGAGAACCTATGGCTAAAAGCTGAAAGCAGGTTTGATGCAAACTAGTGCTTGCTAAGCATTATGTTTCTTTCTTTCATTCATTTAATTTGTTTAATTAGATTACAGTACACCTGATTGTGAAAGATGTCTTCAATGATCACACCTATGATCATACTTAGTGTAGGAGTATTGCCTAATGTGAAAACAGTATTATTGATGGAAAATATGCTTATTACAACTGTGATACAGTGCCAGTATTCAGAGCCCTTGACTTTTTCCACATTTTGTTACATTACAACCTTATTCTAAAATTGAGGCTTGGAACCTTATTGAATGTAAGGTCATTACTTACCTTCAGAGGTGAATGTATCAGACCATGTCCGTGATAAAAGTTTTTTGTTGTTGTGCACTATCCTCAAACAATAGCATGGTATTTTTTCACTGTAAATGCTACTGTAAATTGGAGAGTGTAGTTAGATTAACAAGAATGTAAGCTTTCTGCCAGTATAAGACTTGTCTATGTCCTGGGAAATGTTCTTGTTACTTACAACGTCATGCTAATTACATTAGCGCACATTAGCTCAACCATCCCGGTGGAGGGACACCGATTCCGTAAAGGTTACAATGTTGTTTCTCTCTCTCCTATCTACACACAAAACAAAGGACAAAGCAAAAACAAGTTTGTAGACATTTTTGCTAATTTATAAATAATACAAATAAATGAAATATTACATTTACATAAATATTCAGACCCTTTACTCAGTGCTTTGTTGTAGCATCGTTGGTAGTGATAACAGCACAGAGTTTTCTTAGGTATGATGCTACAAGCTTGGCACACCTGTATTTGGGGAGTTTCTCACATTCTTCTCTGCAGATCCTCTCAAGCTCAGTCATGTTGGATGGGGAGCGTTGCAGCACAGCTATTTTCAGGTCTCTCCAGAGATGTTCGATCTGGTTCAAGTCCGGGCTCTGGCTGGGCCACTCAAGGACATTCAGAGACTTGTCCCGAAGTCATTCTGCATTGTCTTGGCTGTGTGCTTAGGGTCGTTGTCCTGTTGGAAGGTGAACCTTCACCCCAGTCTAAGGTCCTGAGCGCTCTGGAGCAGGTTTTCATCAAGGATCTCTCTGTACTTTGCTCCGTTCATCTTTGCCTCAATCTTGACTGGTCTCCTAGTCCCACGGTTGAGGCTGAATCTCAATCTTGACGGTTGAGCTAACGTAGGCTAATGTGATTAGCATGAGGTTGTAAGTAACAATAACATTTCCCAGGACATAGACATATCTGATATTGGCTTAAAGTCTTGTTAATCTAACTGCGCTGTCCAATTTACAGTAGCTATGACAGTGAAATAATACCATGCTATTGTTTGAGGAGAGTGAACAGTTATGAACTTTAAAATGTATTAATAAACCAATTAGGCACATTTGGGAAGTCTTGAAACAAAATGTTGAACATAAATGCAATGGTTCATTGGATCAGTCTTAAACTTTGCACATACACGGCTGCCATCTATTGGCCAAAATCAAAATTGCATGATGACTTTCCATTGCATTTCAAAGATGATGGTATTGTATTTTACCTGATCTAATGTGTTATAGTCTCCTACATTCATTTAACATTTATACAAACTTCAAAGTGTTTCCTTTCAAATGGTATCCATAATATGCATTTCCTTGCTTCAGGTCCTGAGCTACAAGCAGTTAGATTTGGGTGTGTCATTTTAGGCGAAAATTGAAAAAAAGCGGCGGATCCTAAATTAGGGAGGCCACTGTGTTCTTGGCCGAGGAACTGCACACAAGCCTAACATCACCATGCACAATGCTAAGCGTTGGCTGGAGTGGTGTAAAGCCAGAGGAATAATGGTCTGGGGCTGTTTTTCATGGTTTGGATTAGGCCCCTTAGTTCCAGTGAAGGGAAATCTTAACATTACAGCATACAATGACATTCTAGACGATTCTGTTTTTCCAACTTTGTCGCAACAGCTTGGGGGAAGGCCTTTTCCTGTTTTAGCATGACAATACCCCTGTGCACAAAGCAAGGTCCATACAGAAATGGTTTGTCGAGATCAGTGTGGAATAACTTGACAGGCCTGCACCTCAAACCCATGGGACACCTTTGGGATGAATTGGAATGCCGACTGCGAGCCAGGCCTAATTGCCCAACAACAGTGCCGACCTCACCAATGCCATTGTGGCTGAATGGAAGCAAGTCCCTGCAGCAATGTCAACCAGGGGAATCCAGGTAAAATATATGATCCCATATTGATGTCATTTGTTAAATCCACTTCAATCAGTGTAGATGAAGGGGGGGGGGGCAGGCTAAAACATTATTTTTAAGCCTTGAGGCAATTGAGACATGGATTGTGTTTGTGTGACATTCAGAGGGTGAATAGGCAAGACAGAAGATTTAAGTGCCTTTGAACGGCGTATGGTAGTAGGTGCCAGACACACCGGTTTGTGTGAAGAACTGCAACATTGCTGGGTTTTTCATGCTCGACAGTTTCCTGTGTGTATCAAGAACGGTCCACCACAAAGGACATCCAGCCAACTTGACACAATTGTTTGAAGCATTGGATTCAACATGGGTCAGCATTCCTGTGGACCACTTTCAACACCTTGTAGAGTCCGTGCCCAATGAATTGAGGCTGTTCTGAGGGCAAAAGGGAGTGGTGCAACTCAATTGTAGGAAGGTGTTCTAAGTGTTTGGAATACTCAGTGTACACTGTATTGTAGTCATGGATCATCCTATGTAACTACTGCTGTACATACCTTTTCAATCCATATACTGTCCATACTGTCTATACACACCATTATATTCCGGACGCTGACATTGTTCATTCCGATATGTGCGTATTGTTTGATATTGCTAGGTATTATTACTGCACTGTTGGAGCAAGAAACAAGCATCTCGCCTCACCTGCTATAACATCTGCAAATCTGTGTATGCGACCAAAGAACTATGATTTGATGATATTAATCTGAGTAATCACACTAATCACAATATTATGTGAATGTAAACATACCCAATGATGAGTAAGAAAGAAAGTATAAAAGAACTGAACTGACTGAGTTACCACTATTTCTAAATAACATCCATTCACCGTAAGACGTCGTCATAACAACTCCTAAGAAGTCAACAAGCTGTTATCTGGCCCAGTGTTATGAGAGGGAGAGAGAGAGGGAGAGAGAGAGAGAGAGAGAGAGAGGGAGAGGGAGAGAGAGAGACGGAGAGAGAGAGAGAGAGAGAGAGAGAGAGAGAGAGAGAGAGAGAGAGAGAGAGAGAGAGAGAGAAAAGAAAGACCTGACCTGTAGACTTCTGTGTTTGGTCTTTGATCCAGGTGTTTTAAGCCCAGTTACCTAACAGTGGTTTAGGGAGCATCCAGAGTTTAGCCACTGAGAGAACAGCTACTACAGCCTCTTTGCTAATGCACTCTGTGGGGCTCTGCAATTGACATGTTGTTCTCCTATCCTGGGTGTGGACAGATCTCTGTTAGTAGTGTGTACACAGCCATCATTCATGCCACACAGTCCACAACCCTCAGTCAATGTGTGTGTGTCTGTGTGTGCGGGTGGATGTGTTTAACTGAAAGTAAACAAACAAAAATGTGACCAACTAGGGACATTTTGTTAGACCCCACAAGGTCAAATGCTATTTCTAAGGGGGTTTCGAGTTAAGGTTGAATTAGGTTTAGGGTTAGTGTTACGGTTAGGTTTAGGAGTTAGAGTTAGAATTAGAATTGGAGGACACAGTGTCAGCACAGCTCAGTGCTATGTGGCTCAGTGCTATGTGGCTCAGTGCTATGTGGCTCAGTGCTATGTGGCTCAGTGCTATGTGTTGTTGACGTGTTACATTGTGGAAGAAGAAAATAAATTCATGCCATGCCACGTCTAACCATAGTCTGGACACCACATACAATTTTTAGGATGCAGTTGGTAGCCTCAGATGGTATGGAACAGTGGATGCTTCTGGGGGGAGGATGGCTCAAATCAAATCCCATATCAAATGAAATGTTGTTGGTCACATGTAGCTGGGGATTTTAACAAGACTAATCTGAAAACAAGACTCCCTAAATTTTATCAGCATATCGATTGCGCAATCAGGGCTGGAAAAACCTTGGATCATTGCTATTCCAACTTCCGCGACGCATATAAGGCCCCGTCCTCCATTCGGAAAAGCTGACCATGACTCCATTTTGTTGATCCCTGCCTACAGACAGAAACTAAAACAAGAAGCTCCCGCGCTGAGGTCTGTTAAACACTGGTCCGACCAATCTGATTCCACACTCCAAGACTACTTCCATCACGTGGACTGGGATATGTTCCGTATTGCTTCAGACAACAACATTGACGAATACGCTGATTCGGTGTGCGAGTTCATTAGAACGTGCGTTGAAGATGTCGTTCCCATAGCAACGATTAAAACATTCCCAAACCAGAAACCGTGGATTGATGGCAGCGTTCGTGTGAAACTGAAAGCACGAACCATTGCTTTTAATCAGGGCAAGGTGACTGGAAACATGACCGAATACAAACAGTGTAACTATTCCCTCCGCAAGGCAATCAAACAAGCATAGAGACAAAGTAGAATCTCAATTCAACCGCTCAGACACAAGAGGTATGTGGCAGGGTCTACAGTCAATCACGGATTACAAAAAGAAAACCACTACCGTCATGGACCAGGATGTCTTGCTCCCAGGCAGACTAAATAACTTTTTTGCCCGCTTTGAGGACAATACAGTCATCAAGCTCGAGACCCTGGGTCTCGACCCCGCCCTGTGCAACTGGGTACTGGACTTCCTGACGGGCCGCCCCCAGGTGGTGAGGGTAGGCAACAACATCTCCTCCCCGCTGATCCTCAACACGGGGGCCCCACAAGGGTGCGTTCTGAGCCCTCTCCTGTACTCCCTGTTCACCCACGACTGCGTGGCCACGCACGCCTCCAACTCAATCATCAAGTTTGCGGACGACACAACAGTGGTAGGCTTGATTACCAACAACGACGAGACGGCCTACAGGGAGGAGGTGAGGGCCCTCGGAGTGTGGTGTCAGGAAAATAACCTCACACTCAACGTCAACAAAACTAAGGAGATGATTGTGGACTTCAGGAAACAGCAGAGGGAACACCCCCCTATCCACATCGATGGAACAGTAGTGGAGAGGGTAGCTAGTTTTAAGTTCCTCGGCATACACATCACAGACAAACTGAATTGGTCCACTCACACTGACAGCGTCGTGAAGAAGGCGCAGTAGCGCCTATTCAACCTCAGGAGGCTGAAGAAATTCGGCTTGTCACCAAAAGCACTCACAAACTTCTACAGATGCACAATCGAGAGCATCCTGGCGGGCTGTATCACCGCCTGGTACGGCAACTGCTCCGCCCTCAACCGTAAGGCTCTCCAGAGGGTAGTGAGGACTGCACAACGCATCACCGGGGGCAAACTACCTGCCCTCCAGGACACCTACACCACCCGTTGTTACAGGAAGGCCATAAAGATCATCAAGGACATCAACCACCCGAACCACTGCCTGTTCACCCCGCTATCATCCAGAAGGCGAGGTCAGTACAGGTGCATCAAAGCTGGGACCGAGAGACTGAAAAACAGCTTCTATCTCAAGGCCATCAGACTGTTAAACAGCCACCACTAACACTGAGTGGCTGCTGCCAACACACTGTCATTGACACTGACCCAACTCCAGCCATTTTAATAATGGGAATTGATGGGAAATGATGTAAATATATCACTAGCCACTTTAAACAATGCTACCTTATATAATGTTACTTACCCTACATTATTCATCTCATATGCATATGTATATACTGTACTCTACATCATCGACTGCATCCTTATGTAACACATGTATCACTAGCCACTTTAACTATGCCACTTTGTTTACTTTGTCTACACACTCATCTCATGTGTATATACTGTACTCGATACCATCTACTGTATGCTGCTCTGTACCATCACTCATTCATATATCCTTATGTACATGTTCCTTATCCCCTTACACTGTGTATAAGACAGTAGTTTTGGAATTGTTAGTTAGATTACTTGTTGGTTATCACTGCATTGTCGGAACTAGAAGCACAAGCATTTCGCTACACTCGCATTAACATCTGCTAACCATGTGTATGTGACAAATAAAATTTGATTTGATTTGACAGTGCCACTGACACTGCGCGCAACTAAAGCATGCGGTCTCTCCTTCACTGCAGCCAATGTGAGGAAAACATTTAAACGTGTCAACCCTCGCAAGGCTGCAGGCCCAGATGGCATCCCCAGCCGCGCCCTCAGAGCATGCGCAGACCAGCTGGCTGGTGTGTTTACGGACATATTCAATCAATCTCTATCCCAGTCTGTTGTTCCCACATGCTTCAAGAGGGCCACCATTGTTCCTGTTCCCAAGAAAGCTAAGGTAACTCAGCTAAACGACTACTGCCCCGTAGCACTCACTTCCGTCATCATGAAGTGCTTTGAGAGACTAGTCAAGGACCATATCACCTCCACCCTACCTGACACCCTAGACCCACTCCAATTTGCTTACCGCCCAAATAGGTCCACAGACGATTCAATCTCAACCACACTGCACACTGCCCTAACCCATCTGGACAAGAGGAATACCTATGTGAGAATGCTGTTCATCGACTACAGCTCGGCATTTAACACCATAGTGCCCTCCAAGCTCGTCATCAAGCTCGAGATCCTGGGTCTCGACCCCGCCATGTGCAACTGGGTACTGGACTTCCTGACGGGTCGCCCCCAGGTGGTGAGGGTAGGCAACAACATCTCCAGCCCCCTGATCCTCAACACTGGGGCCCCACAAGGGTGCGTTCTGAGCCCTCTCCTGTACTCCCTGTTCACCCACGACTGCGTGGCCACGCACGCCTCCAACTCAATCATCAAGTTTGCGGACGACACAACAGTGGTAGGCTTGATTACCAACAACGACGAGACGGCCTACAGGGAGGAGCTGAGGGCCCTCGGAGTGTGGTGTTAGAAAAATAACCTCACACTCAGGAAACAGCAGAGGGAACACCCCCCTATCCACATCGATGGAACAGTAGTGGAGAGGGTAGTAAGTTTTAAGTTCCTCGGCGTACACATCACAGACAAACTGAACTGGTCCACCCACACAGACAGCATCGTGAAGAAGGCGCAGCAGCGCCTCTTCAACCTCAGGAGGCTGAAGAAATTCGGCTTGTCACCAAAAGCACTCAGAAACTTCAACAGATGCACAATCGAGAGCATGCTGTCGGGCTGTATCACCGCCTGGTACGGCAACTGCTCCGCCCACAACCGTAAGGCTCTCCAGAGGGTAGTGAGGTCTGCACAACGCATCACCGGGGGCACACTACCTGCCCTCCAGGACACCTACACCACCCGATGTCACAGGAAGGCCATAAAGATCATCAAGGACAACAACCACCCGAGCCACTGCCTGTTCACCCCGCTATCATCCACAAGGCGAGGTCAGTACAGGTGCATCAAAGCTGGGACCGAGAGACTGAAAAACAGCTTCTATCTCAAGGCCATCAGACTGTTAAACAGCCACCACTGACATTGAGTGTCTGCTGCCAACACTCTGACTCAACTCCAGCCACTTTAATAATGGGAATTGATGGGAAATGATGTAAAATATATCACTAGCCACTTTAAACAATGCTACCTAATATAATGTTTACATACCCTACATTATTCATCTCATATGTATACGTATATACTGTCCTCTATATCATCTACTGCATCCTTATGTAATACATGTATCACTAGCCACTTTAACTATGCCACTTTGTTTACATACTCATCTCATATGTATATACTGCACTCAATACCATCTACTGTATCTTGCCTATGCCGCTCAGTACCATCTGTCACGCCTTGGTCAATATGTTTTGTGTTTTCGTTATATATTTTGGTCAGGCCAGGGTGTGACATGGGTTTTTGTGTTGTGTTCGTATTGGGGTTTATTAGCATTGGGATTGTGAATGATTAGGGGTGTGTCTAGTTAGGCTTGGCTGCCTGAGGCGGTTCTAAATCAGAGTCAGGTGTTTCTCGTTGTCTCGGATTGGGAACCGTATTTAGGTAGCCTGAGTTTCACGTTGTATTTTGTGGGTGATTGTTCCTGTCTCTGTGTCGTTTCACCAGATAGGCTGTAATAGGTTTTCGTTCCGTTTGTTGTTTTTGTATTTATGAGTTATTTTCATTCATTAAAGATCATGAGTAACAAACACGCTGCATTTCGGTCCGACTCTCTTCCTTCAACAGACGAACACCGTTACACCATCACTCATTCATATATCTTGATGTACATATTCTTTATCCCCTTACACTTGTGTCTATAAGGTAGTAGTTTTGGAATTGTTAGCTAGATTACTTGTTGGTTAAATACTGCATTGTCGGAACTAGAAGCACAAGCATTTCGCTACACTCGCACTAAAATCTGCTAACCATGTGTATGTGACAAATAACATTTGATTTGATTTGATTTGATTTATTGGTCACATACACATGGTTATCAGATGTTATTGGTCACATACACATGGTTATCAGATGTTATTGGTCACATACACATGGTTAGCAGATGTTATTGGTCACATACACATGGTTATCAGATGTTATTGGTCACATACACATGGTTAGCAGATGTTATTGGTCACATACACATGGTCATCAGATGTTATTGCGAGTGTAGCTGTATCAGATTTCCTCCTCTTCGTCTGAGGAGGAGTAAGGATCGGACCAAAGTGCAGCGTGGTAAGTGTTCATTATGATTTTAATTAAAGAAAGCACTCAACACTGAGTCAAAACAATAAACGATGACGTGAATTTACAAAACTGAAACAGTACCCTGTGGCCCAAACACACACATGGAAACAAACACCCACAAACCAAAATTGAAACCCAGGCTACCTAAGTATGATTCTCAATCAGAGACAACTAACGACACCTGCCTCTGATTGAGAACCATTCTAGGCTGAACACAAAAACCAACATAGAAAAACAAACATAGACTGCCCACCCCAACTCACGCCCTGACCATACTAAAACAAAGAATAAAATAACAGAACTATGGTCAGAACGTGACAGTAGCTAAATCCTTATGCTTTTAGATCCGACATTGCAGCAGTATCTAACAGGTAATATCTAACAATTCCACAACAAATCTAATATCTAACAATTCCACAACAAATCTAATATCTAACAAATTCCACAACAAATCTAATATCTAACAATTCCACAACAAAACCTAACATCAAACAAATTCCACAAAAAAACTAATACACACAATCTATTAAAGGAATGAGAATATATAAGTATAAAATATATGGATGAGCAGTGACAGAGCAGTTAAGATGTAATAGATAGTAAAGAATAGATAGTGACGGATACAGTATACAGTATATATATATATATATATGAGATGAGTAATGCAAGATATGTAAACATTCTTAAAGTGGCATTATTAAAGTGACTAGTGTTCCATTTATTAAAGTGGCCAATGATATCAAGTCTGTAGGTAGGCAGCCGCCTGCCTGTGATAGTGGTGGCTGTTTAACAATCTGATGGCCTTGAGATAGAAGGTGTTTTCAATCGCTATGTCCCGGCTTTGATGCACCTGTACTGACCTCGCATTCTGGATGATAGAGGGGTGAACAGGCAGTGGCTCGGGTGGTTATTGTCCTTGATTATATTTTTGCCTTCCTGTGACATCGGGTGGTGTAGGTGTCCTGGAGGGCAGGTAGTTTGCCCCCTTGTGATGCGTTGTGCAGACCGCACCATCCTCTGGAGAGCCTTGTGGTTGTGGGCGGTGCAGTTGCCGTACCAGGCGGTGAAACAGCCCGACAGAATGCTCTCAATTGTGCAGCTGTAAAAGTTAATGAGTGTTTTTGGTGACAAGCCACATTTTTTCAGTCTCCTGAGGTTGAAGAGGTGCTGTTGCACCTTGTTCACCACGCTGTCTGTGTGGGTGGACCGTTTCCGTTTGTCCGTGATGTGTACGCTGAGTAACTTAAAACTCTCCACCCTCTCCACTGCTGTCCCGTCAATGTGGACAGGGGGGTGCTCCCTCTGCTGTTTCCTGAAGTACACGAGCAGCTCCTTTGTCAAATCAAATCAAACCAAATGTTATTTGTCACATACACATGGTTAGCAGATGTTAATGCGAGTGTAGCGAAATGCTTGTGCTTCTAGTTCCGACAATGCAGTAATAACCAACAAGTAATCTAACTAACAATTCCAAAACTACTGTCTTATACACAGTGTAAGGGGATAAAGAATATGTACATAAGGATATATGAATGAGTGATGGTACAGAGCAGCATAGGCAAGATACAGTAGATGGTATCGAGTACAGATGTTAATTCCTATCGGCGCGATGCACTGAAATTCCCATTGGCTGTATGGACTCCAACAGCATGTCCCCAGCTAGCCATGTTTCCGTGAAACAGAGTATGTTACAATCCCAGATATCTCTTTGGAAAACAACCCTGATTTTGTCTATTTTGTTAACTAGGGACTGGACATTAGCGAGTAATATACTCAGAAGCGGTGGGTGGTGTGCGCGCATCTGAAGCCTCACTAGAAGACCGCTCTGGCACCCTCTCCTCTGACGGTGTTGTTTTGAGTCGGCCTCTGGAATCAGTTCAAAAGCCCTGGGATGTGCAGACAAAGGATCTGCTTTGGGAAGTCGTATTCCTGTTCATGGTGCTGGTTGTGCTGTTAAGTTGGCGTCTCTCTGATATCCAATAGTTCTTCCCAGTTCTGTGTAATAACACTTAAGGTTTTCTGGGCTAACAATGTAAGAAATAATACATAAAAAAACAAATAATGCACAGTTTCCTAAGGACTAGAAGCGAAGCTGCCATCTCTATCGGTGCCATCTTTTTAATGATGTCTGGAATGGAGAAAATGTAATTTTATCTAACCATGTGGTTGATACAATTCCATTGATGCCATTCCAGTCATTACTATGAGCCGTCCTCCCGTCAGCAGCCTCCACTGGTATGGAACATACACAAAACCTGCCTGCCAAGCACACTGCGGGAGGTTTCAGATCCCAGATAGCATGCCTATGAAAACATCATTCTCTACAGGTGCAGATGTCGTCTTCATTTGACCCTGCTTCACACAGCAGGAAAATAATCCTGCAGCAATAGGAAATGTTAATTATTATTTATTTATTATAATTTTCATTTTTGTAGGGGTTGGTACATTTTTCAATAGGGCAAACCAAGCCAGAAAATTTAAAGTGGAAATTACAAACTTTAGAAGCCTTTTTAAACCTTGAATGCGCCAACATTTACATTTCCTGTTGCAATTCTCTGCGACAACAGAGTGATCAAATTAAGATAGCAGATTTGTACAGATCAGTATTATAGATTAACTTTACCCTGACCACTATTATAATCAAATCAAATCAAATTGTATTTGTCACACGCGCCGAATACAAGAGGTTTTAGTAGACCTTCCAGTGAAATGCTTACTTACAAGCCCTTATCCAACAATGCAGATTTAAGACAAATAAGTGTTAAGAAAGTGTTTACTAAAATGTTGGTGTTTGGTATTTCAACAGTTCTAACAGGTGGGACAAGTGCTGAAGACACGAAGGAGACTTGAACAGCTACCAGTTTGTCATCACCAGCCTGTTGGCCAAACACTGACACTGGCCCATCTCTCAGCCCGGATTCCCCTGCTCCAGCCATTGTGTTCTGTGTCAACATTACACCATTGGCGTGACTTCAACCTTTACCATAACACACACAACAGGAGAGGTGAGCGCAGTGTCACAGTGTAGAAATAGAGCACACACACAGTGTAGAAATAGAGCACACAGATATGCTATTCTAAAGGCAGGCCAGAAGATACTGTGCTTTCAGAAAGTATTCACACCCCTTGATTTTCCCCCACATTTTGTTGTGTTACAAATTTATAATTGTTTAAATGTCGATTTTGTTTTATCACTGGCCTACACACAATACCCCATAATGTCAAAGTGGAATTATGTTTTTCGAGAAAAAAATAAATAATTACAAATGAAAAGCTGAAATGTCTTGAGTCAATAAGGATTCAACCCCTTTGTTTGGCAAGCCTAAATACGTTCAGAAATAAAAATGTGCTTAACAAGTTACATAATAAGTTGCAGGGACTCTGTGTCCAATAATAGTGTTTAACATCATTTTTGAATAACTACCTCATTTCTGTTCCCCACACATACAATTATCTGTAAGGTCCCTCAGTCAAGCACTGAATTTCAACCACAAATAAAACTAGAAAGAGCAGGGAGGTTTTTCAATGCCTCTGAAAGAAGGGCACCTATTGGTAGATGGGAAAATATTTTAAAATAAGACATTGAATATACTTTTGAACATGGTGAAGTTATTAATTACACTTTGGATAGTGTATCAATACACCCATTCACTACAAAGATACAGGTGTCCTTCCTAACTTAGTTGCAGGAAAAGAAGTAAACCGGTCAGGGATTTCACCATGAGTACCATGCTTCATATTTTCAAGCATGGTGGTGGCGTCATCATGTTATGGGTATGGTTGTCATCGGCAAGGATTAGGGAGTAGTTTTTTTATTTTTTCAAAAATAAATGGAATAGAGCTAAGCACAGGCAAAATCCTAGAGGAAGACCTGGTTCAGTCTGCTTTCCACCAGACACTAGGAGACAGTAACCTAAAACACAAGGCCAAATATACACCGGAGTTGCTTTCCAGAGTGGCATAGTTACAGTTTTGACTTAAATCGGCTTGAATTGTTATACTTTTTTATGTAAAAATGTCAAATCTATGGCAAGACTTGAAAATGGCTGACTTGCAAAGATCAACAACCAACTTGACAGAGCTTGAAGAATTGTAAAAATAATAATTAGCAAATATTGTACAATCTAGGTGTGCAAAGCTTTTTGAGACTTACCCAGAAAGATCCAGCTGTAATCGCTGGCAAAGGTGATTCTAACATGTATTGACTAAGGGCTGTGAATATGTACACCTGCATTGCTTGCTGTTTGGAGTTTTAGGCTGGGTTTCTGTACAGCACTTTGTGACATCAGCTGATGTAAGAAGGGCTTTATAAATACATTTGATTGAATAGTTATGTAAATAATACATTTCTGCATTTCATTTTAAATACACTTGCAAACATTTCTCAAATCTTGTTTTCACTTTGTCATTATGGGGTATTGTGTGTAGACGGGTGAGAACAAAAACATCTATTTAATTCATTTTGAGTTCAGGCTGTAATGCAACAACATGTGTAATAAGTCAAGGGGTATGAATACTTTCTGAAGGCTCCGTATGAAGTTCAATTTGGGCCCCAAATTCAGACATAGGAAATGTAAGTGTTTTGAATTAAACTTCTCAGTATGTGGTATTCAAACTTACCTTAGAGCTCTTTGGGAGTGGCTCCCTTCTGCACACTGAATACATTTTATTAAACCGCTGAAAACCCTCCCATTTGATGGCCAGCAGATTTTCTCATGGATTTTTCATTCAATGGGAATATCAGTGCATTTATCTACAGCCATCATTAAATAAATATTATATATTGGAAAGAGGAGAAAAGCGTAACAACAGGAGTTGAAAAATAATCCCATAAATCGACCCTAATCCTCACTGATCATGGATCTGATATGACAAAGGTCCAGTCGTAGTACACTATGCACCAGACTCCAGGTGTAGACGGCCAGGCTTGGTATGCGTTCTATGATGATTCGATGAAGTGGACGGCATGTCCCAAATGATTGAACAATGTGCAATATGTTAAATATTATCCAGTATTGTTATCTACCCTCAGGATCAACCACAAGGACGTGATAGAGGAAATAAAGGGAAACTAACTTTGTCATGGATTGATGCCAAATATAGGCTACAATTTTAAAGGAAACTAACACTAAAATGACAGTTGAAAATGTGACTGGGTTTTACTGATGGTGACTATCGATAGTGGTTAATATTTAAGAGGTTGATCCAAATTGTAAAAAATATATATATTGAAATTGGGAAAAAATTAATTTGATGTTTTCCCACTTGGAACCTCATGGTTCCCTCGCATATAAAGGTGGTGAAATTATGAGGGAAGTAAGTCAAGGTATACGGCGTATCTGTAGACACATCTCTGACACACATCAATTTCTGTGATCTTCACCACAAGTGAATACCTAGCTGACATGCATTTGCCCAAGGTCAGGGTCAGGAGGTCAGAATACTTGTAGAGAGAAAGGTGCTAAAAAAGGGAATGAAGTGCCATTTATGTGCGTGTAACTTGGATCTGAATTCCCCCTTTGTCAAAAAACAGTGAACTGAGACTAGTATTGGATCACAGGTGCTTTATCCTCGCTGATACACAGAGACCCACAGAGGAAGAGAAAACAAATGGGAAAACGATAGAAGCAGCCTGACAGTATTGAGCAGACAATGCATCGCCATGTGACTGTCTATGTGTGTGTGCAACTGTCTGTGTGTGTGTGTGTGTGTGTGTGTGTGTGTGTGTGTGTGTGTGTGTGTGTGTGTGTGTGTGTGTGTGTGTGTGTGTGTGTGTGTGTGTGTATGTGTGTGTGTCTGTCTGTGTGTGTCTGTGTGTGTGCATATGTGTGCATGTGTGTGCATGTGTGTGACTGTGTGTGTGTGTGTGTGTGTGTGTGTGTGTGTGTGTGTGTGTGTGTGTGTGTGTGTGTGTGTGTGTGTGTGTGTGTGTGTGTGTGTGTGTGTGTGTGTGTGTGTGTGTGTGTGTGTGTGTGTGTGTGTGTGTGTGTGTGTGTGTGTGTGTGTGTGTGTGTGTGTGACTGTCTGTGTGTGTGTGTGTGTACCAGACGGTGCGTCACCTGGCTGCTAGGGAACTGCCTTGTGATATGCCTGCTGAATACTAATGCGTTGGAGTCAATGAGGAACAGACCATTTTGACCGCATGGGGAACAGAGGGACCCTGGCTGGGAAAAATGGTACTTTCCCAGACACTACTGATCCCCAGTGTCCTGCTTTTTACTAGAGAGAAACAGAGAGAAAGAGAAAGAGAGAGAGAGGGGGGGGGATAAAGAGAGAGGGAGGGAGAGAGGGGGAGAGAGAGAGCAAGAGTGAGAGGGAGGGAGGGAGGGAGAGTGAGTGAGTAAGAGAGACCAGAACATGTTTTAATTCACACACACAAACACCCTTTCATACATATAAAAAAATCCCCCCAGACAAATGTATTGATATTCACATCATCTAAATAATTACTGTTCTTATCAGATGGGCCATTGAATCTATGAATAAACATACACTATATTGTAAATAGTACATTTACACTCAGCTATGAGGATCCCACTATTTCCCCTTTCTGGAATCATTCTTACCAGATTAATTGACCGTAGGACCGCTATGCTTTCAGTAACACACACACACTGAACAAGCATTCCTCTCACACACACAATTACAATGTCATGAATGTGTGTGTGTGTGTGTGTGTGTGTGTGTGTGTGTGTGTGTGTGTGTGTGTGTGTGTGTGTGTGTGTGTGTGTGTGTGTGTGTGTGTGTGTGTGTGTGTGTGTGTGTGTGTGTGTGTGTGTGTGTGTGTGTGTGTGTGTGTGTGTGTGTGTGAGTGTGTGTGTGTGTGTGTGTGCATGCACATGCACATGCATGTGTGTCTGTTAGGTTTACATGCACTGCATGCACGAGTGTGTGTGTGTGTGTTTCTTTATCAATTATACCATTGCAGTGTCATTAAAGGGTGGTAATGATTTCCGATAGCTGTGCTTAGTGATGGTGATGGTGGAGCTGATATTATCACTGACTGCCTGTGACGTTCCTCTCTGCAGTGAGTGGATGGAAGACGGGCCAGATATCACTATCTCAGGTCATTACTACTGGCTGTCTGGAAACACTGGTCACTATGACCTCGCATCTATGTACACTGAGTACACCAAACATTAGGAACACCTTCTTGATATTGAGTTGCACCCCCTCTTCCTCCCTTTAGCCCTCAGAACAGCCTCAATTTGTCAGGGCGTGGACTCTATAAGGTGTTAAAATCATTCCACAGAGATGCTGGCTCATATTGACTCCAATGCTTCCCAAACTTGTGTCCCTGGGGCGGCAGGGTAGCCTAGTGGTTAGAGCATTGGGCTAGCAATCAAAAGGTTGCAAGTTCGAATCCCCGAGCTGACAAGGTACAAATCTGTCATTCTGCCCCTGAACAGGCAGTTAACCCGCTGTTCCTAGGCTGTCATTGAAAATAAGAATTTATTCTTAACTGACTTGCCTAGTAAAACAAATAAATAAAGTTGACTTGACGTTGTCACGTTCTGACTTTAGATCCTTTGTATGGTCAGGGCATGAGTTGGGATGGGCTGTCTATGTTTGTTTTTCTATGTTGTATTTTGCGTTTGGCCTGGTATGGTTCTCTGGTCGTCTGATTGAGAATCAAACTTAGGAAGCCTTTTTCCACCTGTGTTTGGTGGGTGTTTATTTTCTGTTTTGTGTTTAATCACTAGACAGGACTGTTTCGTTTGTTCGTTCTTCCTAGTTGTTATTTTGTTCAGTGTTAAGTTTTGATTATATTAAAAATCATGAAGACCTACCACGCTGCCTCACCTTCTTCCACCGACGACGGCCATTACAGATGTCCTTTGGATGGTGGACCATTCTTGATGACCACGGGAAACTGTTGAGTGGGAAATATCCAGCAGTGTTGCAGTTCTTTGCGCCTGGCACCTACTACCATACCCCGTTCAAAGGAATATCAGAACGAGGAATATCAGAATGAGGAATATAAAGACCTAGGAATATCAGAACGAGGAATATCAGAATGAGGTATATAAAGAACTAGTAATAGCAGAACGAGGAATGTCAGAATGAGGTATATAAAGAACTAGCAATATCAGAACGAGGAATATATGAATGAGGTATATAAAGAACTAGGAATAGCAGAACGAGGAATGTCAGAATGAGGAACGTCAGACTGAGGAATGTCAGACCGGGGAATGTCAGAACGAGGAATGTCAGACTGAGGAATATCAGAACGAGGAATGTCAGACCGAGGAATGTCAGAACGAGGAATGTCAGAACGAGGAATGTCAGAACGAGGAATGTCAGAACGAGGAATGTCAGGTCGAGGAATATCAGAACGAGGAATGTCAGGTCGAGGAATATCAGAACGAGGAATGTCAGACCGAGGAATGTCAGACCGAGGAATATCAGAACGAGGAATATCAGAACGAGGAATATCAGAACGAGGAATGTCAGACCGAGGAATATCAGAACGAGGAATATCAGAACGAGGAATATCAGAACGAGGAATATCAGAACAAGGAATATCAGAACGAGGAATGTCAGACCGAGGAATATCAGAACGAGGAATGTCAGACCGAGGAATGTCAGAATGAGGAATGTCAGAACGAGGAATGTCAGATCAAGTAATATCAGAATGAGGAATGTCAGAACGAGGTATATCAGAACGAGGAATGTCAGACCGAGGAATATCAGAACGAGGAATGTAAGACCGAGGAATATCAGAACGAGGAATGTCAGACCGAGGAATGTCAGACCGAGGAATGTCAGATTGAGGAATGTCAGAACGAGGAACGTCAGAACGAGGAATGTCAGAATGAGGAATGTCAGAACGTGGAATGTCAGAGTCCGGCAGAAAATATGTGGTGTGTATAGACAGTATAAGTATAAGTATATATAAGTAGGTATGTACAGAAGAACTTACATAGGATGGCTTTGTTGAGAATACAGAATTGAGAATACAGAATAGGAGAATATAACTACATACACAGAGACACAGCCCTCCTCAAGTGTTATATATATATATAAACCCAATGCCGCTAACAGAAATACAAGGGAGAGGAAGAATGTCATGTAAAGAATAATGTAAAGAATCAGATGGCAATTAATTCCCCCTAATCAATTTAACAATTGTGTTTAATGTTTTTTTACATCATATTTTAAGTACACTTTGTGACACTGTCAAAAAACACTATGACCATCCTGTGTCACTTTACTTGGACTAAGATAATAGACTTTATTACACTGTCAAGAGTCATTATGACCATCATAATCAAGTCGGATATGCCTATCACATTCTGTACTGCCCTTATGTCAGTCATTGGTTATATCCTTCCTGTTTGGCCCTGTCCGGGGGTGTCCTCGGATGGGGCCACAGTGTCTCCTGACCCCTCCTGTCTCAGCCTCCAGTATTTATGCTGCAGTAGTTTATGTGTCGGGGGCTAGGGTCAGTTTGTTATATCTGGATTACTTCTCCTGTCCTATTCGGTGTCCTGTGTGAATCTAAGTGTGCGTTCTCTAGTTCTCTCCTTATCTCTTTCTTTCTCTCTCTTGGAGGACCTGAGCCCTAGGACCATGCCCCAGGACTACCTGACATGATGACTCCTTGCTGTCCCCAGTCCACCTGGCCATGCTGCTGCTCCAGTTTCAACTGACTTGAGCCCTAGGACCATGTACCATGACTACCTGACATGATGACTCCTTGCTGTCCCCAGTCCACCTGGCCATGCTGCTGCTCCAGTTTCAACTGTTCTGCCTTACTATTATTCGACCATGCTGGTCATTTATGAACATTTGAACATCTTGGCCATGTTCTGTTATAATCTCCACCCGGCACAGCCAGAAGAGGACTGGCCACCCCACATAGCCTGGTTCCTCTCTAGGTGTCTTACTAGGTTTTGGCCTTTCTAGGGAGTTTTTCCTAGCCACCGTGCTTCTACACCTGCATTGCTTGCTGTTTGGGGTTTTAGGCTGGGTTTCTGTACAGCACTTTGAGATATCAGCTGATGTACGAAGGGCTATATAAATAAATTTTATTTTATTTTATTTGATCAGTCACAAATATGTTCCTGCATTCATCCCAGTCATCAGAAATAGGTACATGTCTGACATTAATGTGTGCACAATTACAATAATCATTTAATATGGTAAATTTCAGAAAATGTTCTATAACATAAACATACTGTTGACAAGTAATCTATGGTGTAATGGAATGTGTTACCTTGTGTGGTAGGTTGTGTGGGTTTTAACACTCTTCCAGGTTGGAGCGAGCGGTCGCATCGGCACTTCGCTCCGCAGGTAGTATAACTTTTTCATTACATTTCATTATAGTACAACGGTTTGATTTGTCTAATCTTAGCAATTTCTTCTTAGCTAGCTACATAGCCGTCTTTGTATCAAAGATAATTGCATAGTTATCGTATTTCGTCGTCCTAACGTAGTCTTCACTGCTATTTGCCCAGCAGCTAGCCAGCTAGCCAGCTAGCAAAGCAAATGCCCACCGATTAGCAGCACTGTAGTAACTATTACACTCAACGGAACGACTTGATTAGTGTAGTGTTAGCTAGCTACATAGCTGTCTTTGCTGTCTTCGTAACCAAGATAATTGTGTAGTTTAGAGTGTGTAGTCTTAGAGTGATTATCTTAATTTACCGAGGTTAGCTAGCCAGCTATTTGTCGTCCTTAACGTAGGAGACTCTGCTAGCTAGCCAACAGCTAGCCAACAGCTAGCCGACAGCTAGCCAACAGCTAGCCAACGTCTACCGAATAGACTCAACAACCCGGTCGCATTCACAGGTAGTATCACATTTTCATTTCATTTCATTACAGTACAACGGTTTGATTTGTTTGATCGTAGCTAGCTACATAGCCGTCTTTGTATCAAAGATAATTGTGTAGTCTAGAGCGATTTTCTAGGTTAGCTAGCCAGCTATTGTCGTTCTTTTAACGCAACGTAACGTAAACAACAATGCTAGCTAGCCAGCTAGCCCCTGAATAGCAGCACTGCAGAAACTATTACACTCAACGGAACGACTTGATTAGTGTAGTGTCAACAACGCAGCCACTGCCAGCTAGCCTACTTCAGCAGTACTGTATCATTTTAATAATTTTAGTCAATAAGACTCTTGCTACGTAAGCTTAACTTCCTGAACATTCGAGACGTGTAGTCCACTTGTCATTCCAATCTCCTTTGCATTAGCGTAGCCTCTTCTGTAACCTGTCAACTATGTGTCTGTCTATCCCTGTTCTCTCCTCTCTGCACAGACCATACAAACGCTCCACACTGCGTGGCCGTGGCCACCCTAATCTGGTGGTCCCAGCGCGCACGACCCACGTGGAGTTCCAGGTCTCCGGTAGCCTCTGGAACTGCCGATCTGCGGCCAACAAGGCAGAGTTCATCTCAGCCTATGCCTCCCTCCAGTCCCTCGACTTCTTGGCACTGACGGAAACATGGATCACCACAGACAACACTGCTACTCCTACTGCTCTCTCTTCGTCCGCCCACGTGTTCTCGCACACCCCGAGAGCTTCTGGTCAGCGGGGTGGTGGCACCGGGATCCTCATCTCTCCCAAGTGGTCATTCTCTCTTTCTCCCCTTACCCATCTGTCTATCGCCTCCTTTGAATTCCATCCTGTCACAGTTACCAGCCCTTTCAAGCTTAACATCCTTATCATTTATCGCCCTCCAGGTTCCTCGGAGAGTTCATCAATGAGCTTGATGCCTTGATAAGCTCCTTTCCTGAGGACGGCTCACCTCTCACAGTGCTTGGCGACTTTAACCTCCCCACGTCTACCTTTGACTCATTCCTCTCTGCCTCCTTCTTTCCACTCCTCTCCTCTTTTGACCTCACCCTCTCACCTTCCCCCCCTACTCACAAGGCAGGCAATACGCTCGACCTCATCTTTACTAGATGCTGTTCTTCCACTAACCTCATTGCAACTCCCCCTCCAAGTCTCCGACCACTACCTTGTATCCTTTTCCCTCTCGCTCTCATCCAACACCTCCCACACTGCCCCTACTCGGATGGTATCGCGCCGTCCCAACCTTCGCTCTCTCTCCCCGCTACTCTCTCCTCTTCCATCCTATCATCTCTTCCCTCTGCTCAAACCTTCTCCAACCCATCTCCTGATTCTGCCTCCTCAACCCTCCTCTCCTCCCTTTCTGCATCCTTTGACTCTCTATGTCCCCTATCCTCCAGGCCGGCTCGGTTCTCCCTCCCGCCCCGTGGCTCGACGACTCATTGCGAGCTCACAGAACAGGGCTCCGGGCAGCCGAGCGGAAATGGAGGAAAACTCGCCTCCCTGCGGACCTGGCATCCTTTCACTCCCTCCTCTCTACATTTTCCTCCTCTGTCTCTGCTGCTAAAGCCATTTTCTACCACTCTAAATTCCAAGCATCTGCCTCTAACCCTAGGAAGCTCTTTGCCACCTTCTCCTCCCTCCTGAATCCTCCTCCCACCCCCCCTCCTCCCTCTATGCAGATGACTTCGTCAACCATTTTGAAAAGAAGGTCGACGACATCCGATCCTCGTTTGCTAAGTCAAACGGCACCGCTGGTTCTGCTCACACTGCCCTACCCTGTGCTCTGACCTCTTTCTCCCTCTCTCTCCAGATGAAATCTCGCGTCTTGTGACGGCCGGCCGCCCAACAACCTGCCCGCTTGACCCTATCCCCTCCTCTCTTCTCTGAACCTCGGCAAGACGGAGCTGCTCTTCCTCCCGGGGAAGGACTGCCCGTTCCATGTTCTCGCCATCACGGTTGACAACTCCATTGTGTCCTCCTCCCAGAGCGCTAAGAACCTTGGTGTGATCCTGGACAACACCCTGTCGTTCTCAACTAACATCAAGGCGGTGGCCCGTTCCTGTAGGTTCATGCTCTACAACATCCGCAGAGTACGACCCTGCCTCACACAGGAAGCGGCGCAGGTCCTAATCCAGGCACTTGTCATCTCCCGTCTGGATTACAGCAACTCGTTGTTGGCTGGGCTCCCTGCCTGTGCCATTAAACCCCTACAACTCATCCAGAACGCCGCAGCCCGTCTGGTGTTCAACCTTCCCAAGTTCTCTCACGTCACCCCGCTCCTCCGCTCTCTCCACTGGCTTCCAGTTGAAGCTCGCATCCGCTACAAGACCATGGTGATTGCCTACGGAGCTGTGAGGGGAACGGCACCTCAGTACCTCCAGGCTCTGATCAGGCCCTACACCCAAACAAGGGCACTGCGTTCATCCACCTCTGGCCTGCTCGCCTCCCTACCACTGAGGAAGTACAGTTCCCGCTCAGCCCAGTCAAAACTGTTCGCTGCTCTGGCCCCCCAATGGTGGAACAAACTCCCTCACGACGCCAGGACAGCGGAGTCAATCACCACCTTCCGGAGACACCTGAAACCCCACCTCTTTAAGGAATACCTAGGATAGGATAAAGTAATCCTTCTCACCCTCCCCCCTTAAAATATTTAGATGCACTATTGTAAAGTGGCTGTTCCACTGGATGTCATAAGGTGAATGCACCAATTTGTAAGTCGCTCTGGATAAGAGCGTCTGCTAAATGACTTAAATGTAATGTAATGTAAATGCATCCTATAATTCTGGACCTGAGTGTATTTAAACATAAATACATATAAACAAAAGGATCCGTACTCCCCGCTCTCTCCCTCCAATCAGAGTTCCTATCTCTCCTCTCCTTTATTTTCCCCTAAAAGAAAAGAAATGAGATTATGGGAAATTCATGAGATTGAATTAGCTGGCAAGAGCTTGATTAAAGAAGAGAACCAGGGTGTCACGTTCATCGTAATGAGTAGACCAAGGCACAGCGTGAGTAGAGTTCCACATATTTTAAATAAACCGAAACTCAGCAAAACAAAACAAATAAGCACAAACGAAACGTGAAGCTACTGGTGCACACAGGCAACTATCCGTAGACAAGATCCCACAAATACAAATGAGGAAATGGCTACCTAAATATGATCCCCAATCAGAGACAATGATAAACAGCTGTCTCTGATTGGGAACCATATCAGGCCAACATATAAAAAACCTATATGACCCACCCTAGTCACTATCACGCCCCAACCAACACAGAGAATAAACATTTTACTATGGTCAGGGCGTGACACAGGGAGATCTGTAGATCTGCATATTCTATTGGGGAGGTGTTTGTTGATGGGGCATCATTCAATCATACCTGCCCCTGCCGAGGCGGTAGGTAGTCTAGTGGTTAGAGTGTTGGACTTGTAACCAAAAGGGTGCAAGATCAAATCCCTGAGCTGACAAGGTAAAAATCTGTTGTTCTGCCCCTGAACAAGGCAGTTAACCCACTGTTCCGAGGCCATCATTGAAAATAAGAAATTGTTCTTAATTAACTGACTTGCCTAGTTAAATAAAGGTCAAATTAAATATAGAGCCTGGCCTTATCAAACCCAGCCTCTATACATTTTTTAATTTGTTTTTAATTTATTTATTTTTTTTCACCTTTATTTAACCAGGTAGGCTAGTTGAGAACAAGTTCTCATTTGCAACTGCGACCTGGCCATGATAAAGCATAGCAGTGTGAACAGACAACACAGAGTTACACATGGAGTAAACAATTAACAAGTCAATAACACAGTAGAAAAAAAGGGGAGTCCATATACAATGTGTGCAAAAGGCATGAGGATGTGGGCGAATACATAGCCCTATAGAATTGTGGCAGAGGAAAGTTAAGGGTGTTCCCAACAAATTTCCCCTTCTTATCTCATATCTCCATAAAATCTCATGTTGTATTGTCAAATACACCAGATAGGTGCAGTGAAATGTTTTGTTTTACAGGGTCAGTAGTATGGCACCCATGGAGCAAATTAGGTTACGTGCCTTGCTTAAATTAAGGGCACATCGGCAGATTTTTCACTTTGCCGGGCTGAGGTATTCGAACCAGCAACTTTTCGGTTACTGACCCAATGCTCTAAATGCTAGGCGATTGCCGCCTTATCATATCTCCACTCTCACAACTCACGACTGACAGTGTTCAATAGATGATGGAATAGCAAACGTTTCATGTTCCAGCTGACAGGCTACACCAATGTAGAAAGAGTACAGTGTATAGACTATAGAAAAGCTTAAAGGAAGTGACAAACATCTTAACTGTGCATTTTGTCTTGCACAGCGTTCCTGTACTGCTATGTTTCTTTTAACAAATCAGTTTAAGCACAATTAATCATATTTCCAAGGCACGGGTTCTACTGTAGGCTATGAATATTGGACATAGCACTGTGTGTGTGTGTGTGTGTGTGTGTGTGTGTGTGTGTGTGTGTGTGTGTGTGTGTGTGTGTGTGTGTGTGTGTGTGTGTGTGTGTGTGTGTGTGTGTGTGTGTGTGTGTGTGTGTGTGTCTGTGTCTGTGTCTGTGTGTGTGTGTGTGTGTGTGTGTGTGTATTAATATAAACATGATACACAGCTAACATACTGTAGAGATATAGAGTGGAATGGCCTGGGGAAGAAAAACAGCATTGCTATACAACTGTTACACGGCCCAGAATATGCTTCCAGTTACCAATGAAACATTACTGAGGTTATTGACATCATTTAATAAAGTTCCCAGCGATTGTGTTTTTTTTATATGTTCCCATGGTCTTCTGATCAGAGATATAATAATAATAATAATAATATAATATATGCCATTTAGCAGACGCTTTTATCCAAAGCGACTTACAGTCATGTGTGCATACATTCTACGTATGGGTGGTCCCGGGGATCGAACCCACTACCCTGGCGTTACAAGCGCCATGCTCTACCAACTGAGCTACAGAAGGACCACAGAGATCCAGGCAGGAGGAAGCGGACTACCTGAGACACTGGATTTGAACTCATTACTGCCCTCGTTAGAACCACTGGGATGCTAGCGTGTGGAGCAGAAGTCCCCACCAGAATAGTACAGTTTTGTCAGCCCCAAAAGGATAAAGGCTATTTTTTGTGGGATTCGGTTTAGGGTTAGGGAAAATAGGATTCTAAATGGGAATCAATTGTGTGTAAGTTAAACAAGACTGTGTGTGTGAGAGAGAGATATGTGTGTCTGAGTGAGAGATGTGTGTGTTTGAGACATTAATGTTTGTGTGTGTGTGTGCGTGTTTGTGTGTGTGTGAGATTGAGAGACGTATGTGTTTGTGTGTGTGCGTGTGTTTAAGACATTTGTTTATGTGTGCGTGTGTCTGTCCACTCCGTCAGCAGAATAGCATCTCGTTAATTGCTGGGTTAATTAGCTACATCATCAGACACATCCTCGCTGTCTCCAGACCTGCTGTGTAGTTCTTCTGTTCCAGTGGAGGTTAGGAGGAGAGTAGCACAGGTTCATCATCTGTTTCCATTGTGCAGACTTTGATACATCAGTCTGTATTTCTATCAAAAAAGCACCAGGAAGCTCTGCATTGACATGCCAGTATATCAAGCCACTGGGGGAGGGGAGGTTTGGAATTGTGTTCATGTGTTGTAGGCAGTAAGGGGTTACATGTGTTGGAGGCAGTAAGGGGTTACATGTGTTGTAGGCAGTAAGGGGACACATGTGTTGTAGGCAGTAAGGGGATACATGTGTTGTAGGCAGTAAGGGGACACATGTGTTGTAGGCAGTAAGGGGATACATGTGTTGTAGGCAGTAAGGGGATACATGTGTTGTAGGCAGTAAGGGGACACATGTGTTGTAGGCAGTAAGGGGACACAAGTGTTGTAGGCAGTAAGGGGATACATGTGTTGTAGGCAGTAAGGGGACACATGTGTTGTAGGCAGTAAGGGGATACATGTGTTGTAGGCAGTAAGGGGACACGTGCTGTAGGCAGTAAGGGGATACATGTGTTGTAGGCAGTAAGGGGATACATGTGTTGTAGGCAGTAAGGGGACACAAGTGTTGTAGGCAGTAAGGGGATACATGTGTTGTAGGCAGTAAGGGGATACATGTGTTGTAGGCAGTAAGGGGATACATGTGTTGTAGGCAGTAAGGGGATACATGTGTTGTAGGCAGTAAGGGGATACAAGTGTTGTAGGCAGTAAGGGGATACATGTGTTGTAGGTGTTGAAGGCAATAAGGAGATACATGTGTTGTAGACAGTAAGGGGATACATGTGTTGTAGGTGTTGGAGGCAGTAAGGAGATACATGTGTTGTAGGCAGTAAGGGGATACATGTGTTGTAGGTGTTGAAGGCAGTAAGGGGATACATGTGTTGTAGGTGTTGAAGGCAATAAGGAGATACATGTGTTGTAGACAGTAAGGGGATACATGTGTTGTAGGTGTTGAAGGCAATAAGGAGATACATGTGTTGTAGGCAGTAAGGAGATACATGTGTTATAGGCAGTAAGGGGATACATGTGTTGTACGCAGTAAATGGACACGTGTGTGTGTGTTTGATGGTGGGGGAGTGTGTGTGTAAAGTGTTGGAGGGTGTGTTTTATATGGGGATATTGGAGTGCGTGAGTCTCTGTGTGTAGAGTGTCGAGGTAGCTGTGTGTAACTGTGTTTATTGTGTCTCTGTGTGTAAGTGTGTTGTGTCTGTATGTATTGTCTCTGTGTGTGTGTTGTGTATATGTGTGCATTGTGTCTCTCTATGTGTATTGTCTCCGTGTGCATTGTGTCTCTGTGTGTATTGTGTCTCTGTGTGTATTGTGTGTCTGTGTGTATTGTGTGCCTTTGTGTATTGTGTCTGTTTGTATTTTGTCTCTGCTCTGTGTGTATTGTGTCTCTGTGTTTTAATGTTTCTCTGTGTTTATTGTGTCTCAGGTTGTTTATTGTCTGTGTGTGTATATTGTCTCTGTGTGTATTGTGTCACTGTGTGTTTTGTGTTACTGTGTGTATTGTCTATCGGTGTGTAGTGTCTGTGTGTGTGTTGTGTCTCAGTGTGTGTATTGCTCCGTGTGTATTGTCTTTGTGTGTATAGTGTATATGTGTTTATTGTGTCTCCATTTGTATTGTCTATGTGTGTGTGTGTTGTGTATATGTGTGTATTGTCTATATGTGTGTATTGTGTCTCTGTGAGTATTGTCTCTGTGTGTGTTGTATCTGTGTGTATTGTGTCTGTCGAGTGTATATTGTGGCTCTGTGTGTATTGTGTCTCTGTGTATATTGTATATCTGTGTGTATTGTATATATGTGTTTATTGTGTCTCAGAGTGTGCATTGTCTCTGTGTGTATTGTCTCTGTGTGTATTGTCTCTTGGTGAGTATTGTGTGTAGTGTCTCTGTGTGTGTATTGTGTCTCTGTGTGTATTGTCTCTGTCTGTATGGTCTCTGTGTGTATCTGTGTGTATTGTGTCTTTGTGTGTATTGCGTATCTGTGTGTATTGTGTCTCTGTGTGCATTGTTTATCTGTGTGTATTGCGTATCTGTGTGTATTGTCTATCTGTGTGTATTGTCTCTGTGTGTGCATTGTCTCTGTGTGTGTATTATCTCTGTGTGTATTGTCTCTTGGTGTGTATTGTCGCTTGGTGTGTATTGTCTCTGTGTGTGTATTGTCTCTGTGTGTGTATTATCTCTGTGTGTATTGTCTCTGTCTGTACTGTCTCTCTGTGTGTGTTGTGTATATGTGTGTATTGTGCCTCTGTGTGTATTGTGTCTCTGTTTGTGTTGTGTCTCTGTGTGTGTATTGTCTCCGTGTCTATTGTCTCTGTGTGTATTGTGTCTCTTTGTTTGTCGTGTATATGTGTGTGTGTTGCAGCAGTTTGATCCATGGTAATGGATCTGTCTAGAGACATGGCCCTGCTAGTCTCTAACTGAAAATGGTTTCCACCACGTTACTCTCTCAAGCAAAACACACTAGGCGGTCTGGCCCTTAGGCGGCCTGGCCCTTGGGATTTGTGGGAAACGAGAACAGGGTGGGTGGAGGACAGAGAGGGTGGGAGAGATGGAGGGGGTCTGTGCATGGTGATGGGGGTAAGGGTGTGTGTGTGGAATGGGGTGGAGAGGACACTGAACAGGACAGTAAATGTGGGGGGAGAGGTGGACATTAATGGGTCTCTATAAAGAGGTTGATGGGGTGGGGGAAGAATATGTTTCTGGAGTATTGACCCACCCATAAGGCCCCAACCATGTTAAGAGCCTAACCCTTAACCTTTGGCTCTTATGAAGTTTGTACATGCTCACACATACTGAAGTAGACGCTATGCAGTCATCTCAGCACAGCATCTCCAAGCAACATTGAACAATCCAGATGAATAGTAGTGAAATGCACCAGTAGCTAGGCAACTGTCAACTAGAACACTGGGAAACCCTGAAACTAGTTACACCAGTAAAAGTCTGTTGTAAACCAGTATAGGATCCTGCTCTAGTCACGGTCCTTCATTTCATGGCCTTAGTCTCATTTACTCAAGGGAACTTCTGTCACTCTGTGATGAGCCAATAGAGACATTGTTCACCACACACCTATTACCGTGAGTGGTGTCACGACACCTTCATCACCATCATCTTCGTCACATGACTGGATGATCCCACTACCATAGTCAACCCAGACTAAATGACTGGATAATCCCACTACCATAGTCAACCCAGACTAAATGACTGGATGATCCCACTACCATAGTCAACCAAGGCTAAATGACTGGATAATCCCATTACCATAGTCAACCCAGACTAAATGACTGGATAATCCCACTACCATAGTCAACCCAGACTAAATGACTGGATAATCCCACTACCATAGTCAACCCAGACTAAATGACTGGATAATCCCACTACCATAGTCAACCCAGACTAAATGACTGGATAATCCCACTACCATAGTCAACCCAGACTAAATGACTGGATAATCCCACTACCATAGTCAACCCAGACTAAATGACTGGATAATCTCTCTACCATAGTCAACCCAGACTAAATGACTGGATAATCCCACTACCATAGTCAACCCAGACTAAATGACTGGATAATCCCACTACCATAGTCAACCCAGACTAAATGACTGGATGATCCCACTACCATAGTCAACTCAGACTAAATGACTGGATGATCCCACTACCATAGTCAACCCAGACTAAATGACTGGATAATCCCACTACCATAGTCAACCCAGACTAAATGACTGGATAATCCCACTACCATAGTCAACCCAGACTAAATGACTGGATGATCCCACTACCATAGTCAACCCAGACTAAATGACTGGATAATCCCACTACCATAGTCAACCCAGACTAAATGACTGGATGATCCCACTACCATAGTCAACCTAATCCCACTACCATAGTCAACCCAGACTAAATGACTGGATGATCCCACTACCATAGTCAACCCAGACTAAATGACTGGATAATCCCACTACCATAGTCAACCCAGACTAAATGACTGGATAATCCCACTACCATAGTCAACCCAGACTAAATGACTGGATGATCCCACTACCATTGTAAAACTGGGGATAAATCTGGAAGTGAAGCCCATAAGGCCTGTCTCTGGTCTGGAGGACAGGATATAGGTTAGGGCCTGGAGGGGGTCAAACAGTGTGTCTGTTTGCGGTTATGCTTTTGTGATAGTGCTAGAGGGGTTGTTGAATGTGTGTGAATGTGTGTGTGCACACTTGTTGATGAGATAGTCAAGTGCAGGTGAAGGGACAAGCACACCAGAGACTGAAGAGGACGTGTGACATCCCACTCCAACATATTTGAGCACAGGTCACAGTCCTTATTAGAGACTATTGTGTCCCCGTCAACCCCCCCTCTTCTTCCCCACTCCCTCACTGTCAATACAGTTGTACTTTGTGCTCTGTGTAAATAAGTGTGTTCTTACGTGTGTGTATGTTTGTGAGAGAGAGACTCGGTGTGTATTTCGAAAAATGGTGGCCTAAAATTGTTTTTATAGATTTTTCCAGGGACTTGCTTGTTTGCCCCGGTTCAGTGTGTCTCTGGTCAGTACATCAAATGCTACCATCTTCCTTCCTAAATCATTCCACAGTCTCTCTCTCTCTCTCTCTCTCTCTCTCTCTCTCTCTCTCTCTCTCTCTCTCTCTCTCTCTCTCTCTCTCTCTCTCTCTCTCTCTCTCTCTCTCTCTCTCTCTCTCTCTCTCTCTCTCTCTCTCTGGAACAGCAAATATATCATCAGACACGAAATTAACCCCACTTAACCGCCCCCCCCCACACACACACACACACACGATGTCATCTCCCTCTGCACCTGAAGGTAAAAACCAGCAGACGTCATTGCTTTTTAAAAAGGACACCTATTGGACGACACAGAGCAAACAAAGACTCACACACACATTGAGCTGTGGCCCTGTGGTAGCCTAATTTACTAACAATCCTTACACTTTACTCCTGCTTGTTTGCACATAGTGTGAGATGCAAATGTCCCTCTAATGTGGGAAGCAGACTGCAGCCTCTCCCACCTGCCTGCCGTGACCTGAACGTGCTACAGAATCTACCTGCAGCTCAAATACCTGGCAGGTACTTCACATATCCCTGTAAATGTCAACAGCAGCAGCAGAGAGACACTCCGGGCCATGCTGAGAGTATAGTGGCCTGGCACCTGGGGGAGATGGGCAACATGCACGCAAATGTCATGGATAATAATCTGTAAATGAATGTGTTGCAGGGGAAATCATTTCTCTCCATGGTGACGGCAGGGAAAACGGTTGCATCTGGGCAAATATACAGGCCACGCTCTCTCTATATCTCCCTTATCTCAATCTGCTAGACACACACAGGCACACATGCACAAGAACACTCATACAATTGTATGTGTTGAGACGTTCTGTGACAAAACAGGTTATCAGCTCATAATCTCTTTGTTTTTCTTATTTTTACGGGACCTAATAATACCAGATTGCTAAAGATTGACTTTGAAATTGGACCTCTGTTCATGTCCACTAGGGGCCATCAAGTGGGCTTAGGTTTTGCTAGGGTGTTGAGGACGGAGGTGGTGAATGGCTGTGATTTCTGGACCTGAAGGATGCGTGTTCAATCCCAGTGGTGGACAATCTTTCTATTGTTTGTTTTAACCCTATCTCAAACCATAACCTTTACCTTAACATTTACCTTAACCCTTACCTGAACCCCTTACCAGAACCCCGAACCCCTTACCTTAAACCTTAACTTAACCCTTGCCTTAACCTTTACCTTAACCCTTACCTGAACCCCTTACCCGAACCCCGAACCCCTTACCTTAAACCTTAACTTAACCCTTGCCTTAACCTTTACTTTAACCCTAACCCTGAACCCTTACCTGAACCCCTTACCCGAACCCCTTACCTTAAACCTTAACTTAACCCTTGCCTTAACCTTTACCTTAACCCTTACCTGAACCCCTTACCCGAACCCCGAACCCCTTACCTTAACTTAACCCTTGCCTTAACATTTACTTTAACCCTTACCTGAACCCTTACCTGAACCCCGAACCCATTACCTTAAACCTTAACTTAACCTTTGCCTTAACCTTTACCTTAACCCTTACCTGAACCCCTTACCCGAACCCCGAACCCCTTACCTTAAACCTTAACTTAACCCTTGCCTTAACCTTTACCTTAACCCTTACCTGAACCCCTTACCCGAACCCCTTACCTTAAACCTTAACTTAACCCTTGCCTTAACCATTCAGAATAAATGCCCAGACCTCATGTTTTAACCCTATCCAAAAACCTAACCTTTAACCTAAACATGACCAAATACAAATGGTGTAGCTATTCTCTCCGCAAGGCAATCAAACAAGCTAAGCGTCAGCATAGAGACAAAGTAGAGTCGCAATTCAACGGCTCAGACACGAGAGGTATGTGACAGGTTCTACAGTCAATTACAGATTTCAAAAAGAAAACCATACAGTGCCACCGACACGACCCACTACCAAAACCTCGGGCTCTCCTTCACCACAGCCAACGTGAGTAAAACATTTGAAAGTGTTAACCCTCGCAAGGCTGCCGACCCAGACGGCATCCCTAGCCGTGTCCTCAGAGCATGCGCAGACCAGCTGGCTGGTGTGTTTACAGACATATTCAATCAATCCCTATCCCAGTCTGCTATTCCCACATGCTTCAAGAGGGCCACCATTGTTCCTGTTCCCAAGAAAGCTAAGGTAACTGAGCTAAATGACTACCGCCCGTAGCACTCACTTCCGTCATCATGAAGTGCTTTGAGAGACTAGTCAAGGACCATATCACCTCCACCCTAGCTGACACCCTAGACCCACTCCAATTTGTTTACTGCCCCAATAGGTCCACAGACGATGCAATCACAATCACATTGCACACTGCCCTATCCCATCTGGACAAGAGGAATACCCATGTAAGAATGCTGTTCATTGACTACAGCTCAGCATTTAACAGCATAGTACCCTCCAAACTCATCATAAAGCTTGAGACCCTTTCTGACGGGACGCCCCAGGTGGTGAGGGTAGAAAACAACATCTCCACCCCGCTGATCCTCAACACAGGGGCCCCACAAGGGTGCGTTCTCAGTACTCTCCTGTACTCCCTGTTCACGCATGACTGCGTGGCCATGCACTCAATCATCAAGTTTGCAGACGACACTATACTGGTAGGCTTGATTACCAACAACGACGAGACGGTCTACAGGGAGGAGGTGAGGGCCCTCTGACAATAACCTCACACTCAGCAAAACAAAGGAGATGATAGTGGACTTCAGGAAACAGCAGAAGGAGCACCCTCTTTCCACATTGACGGGATTGTAGTGGAGAAAGTGGAATGTTTTAAGTTCCTCGGCGTACACATCACGGACAAACTGAAATGGGCAATCCACACAGACAGTGTGGTGAAGAAGGCGCAACAGAGCCTCTTCAACCTCAGGAAGCTGAAGAAATTTGGCTTGTCACCAAAAACACTCACAAACTTTTACTGAGGCATAACCGAGAGCATCCTGACAGGCTGTTTCACCGCCTGGTATGGCAACTGCTCTGCCCACAACCGTAAGGCTCTTCAGAGGGTATTGAGGTCTGCACAACGCATCACCAGGGGAAAACTACCTGCCCTCCAGGACACCTACACCACCCGATGTCACAGGAAGGCCATAAAGATCATCAAGGACAACAACCACCCAAGCCACTGCCTGTTCACACCGCTATCATCCAGGAGGTGAGGTCAGTACAGGTGCATCAAAGCTGGGACCGAGAGACTGAAAAACAGCTTCTATCTCAAGGCCATCAGACTGTTAAACAGCCACCACTAACATTGAGTGGCTGCTGCCAACATACTGACTCAAATCTCTCTAAAAGCCATTTTATATAATGTTTACATACCCTACATTACTCATCTCATATGTATATACTGTACTCTATACCATCTACTGCATCTTGCCTCTGCCGTTCGGCCATCACTCATCCATATATTTCTATGTACATATTCTTATTCGTTCCTTTACACTTGTGTGTAATAGGTAGTTGTTGTGAAATTGTTAATTACTTGTTAGTTTTACTGCATTGTCGGAACTAGAAGCACAAGCATTTTGCTGCCCTCGCATTCACTTCTGCTAACCATGTGTATGTGACCAATACAATTTTATTTTATTTTGATTTGATAACCCTTAACTTTGACTTCCAAATGTGATGTTTTTTGCAGAAATTTTGAAATGTGATGTTTTGATAAAAGTGCAAAAATGTTTAATTCTGCAGTGAGACTGTGATGGGTTGTTGAATATTACACAACCCTGCTACACCTCACAACAAACCAGCCTCTTTTATTACTGACACTTCAGGCTGTGTGTGTATGTGTGTGTGTGTGTGTATGTACTGTACCTGTTTACAGCACTGTAAAAGCATGGCCGCCTTTAATGTTATTTAAAAAGGTTTCAACACAAGGTTAAGATCTCAAGAATCCCTGGCACACTGTCTCACTTGATCTGAGGAGAGATGTGTGTGTGTGTGTGTGTGTGTGTGTGTGTGTGTGTGTGTGTGTGTGTGTGTGTGTGTGTGTGTGTGTGTGTGTGTGTGTGTGTGTGTGTGTGTGTGTGTGTGTGTGTGTGTGTGTGTGTGTGTGTGTGTGTGTGTGTGTGTGTGTGTGTGTGTGAGACTAAGTGTGTGTTTGTGTCAGTTATGCCTCTGACGGGTGATGACGCTGATGCTGTAACCCCCAGAAAACCTGACAAAAACCACAAATGACTTGCGTACTTGTGACTGTGTCACACTGTGCTAATCTCTCTGTGAGTGGCTGTAAAACATGACACATTATAATACGCTGCCTTTCACCTGCTACGCTGTTTACACAACAATGGGCTGGTTAACATTGTCACGGTAGAAGGTCTTCCTAGACACACAAACATAAGTACATGTATTCAAAGAAGCGAGCCGATGCACGCACGCAGACACCAACACGTCAGAGAATGAATAGATACACAATACAAAAACATACGTAACTACATACATACAAACAAATGAGCGAACGCACGCACAAACAGTCTTGTACAGCTAACCTTGTGGGGACACACAATTCTAAACCTGACCTGTACTCTTTTCCTAACCTTAACCCTAAACCTAACCCTAGCTCCTAACAGTAAAGGTAATGCCAGCTCCGAACCCTAACCCTAAATAATTCTAACCCTAACTCTACCCTTAACCCTAAACTCCTTAGAAAAAGCATTTGTCGCGGGGACTAACAAAATGTCCTCAGTTGGTCAATTTTTGTTTGTTTACTATTCTTGTGGTCCCCATAGTTAAACAACACACACACACACACACACACACACACACACACACACACACACACACACACACACACACACACACACACACACACACACACACACACACACACACACACACACACACACACACACACACACACACACACACACACACGACAAGGGAATGGACACAATTGTGCTTTATTGCTGTACAGGTATTTATAAAAAAAGTATGATACAACACATATATAATATTTTGTTCTTTTTTACACACAATGTGTGCAGGTAAAACATACTGTATGTAATTTCCAAAAAGAGAGGGAAGAGACAGGAAAACAACAACAACCATTACAACAAGGCAGTGATATGCCCATGTACTAAAATATACAGTGTCATTGGAATACAGTACATGGACTGTGAACAGCACAATGCCCATTCTGCTCTGGTTGTAGCACCAGACATCTGATCTAGGAACATTATGATAAAGGGATATCTGACTATGAATGAAAAATGGCAGACATTGAGGATATGACACACATTGAGGATATGGTGTGTGTGCGTGTGCGTGTGCGTGTGCGTGTGTGTGTGTGTGTGTGTGTGTGTGTGTGTGTGTGTGTGTGTGTGTGTGTGTGTAGGGGGATATACGTGTGTAGCTTGTACTGTATTTTAGGTTGCTGTGGAAGGGGAAACATCGAAAGGTGACAAGCACATTGAAGAAATGGCAGAGTGAAATGGCAGAGTGAAATGGCAGAGTGAAATGGCAGTCGGAATTGACATCTGAAATGACATCTGAATTGACATCTGAAATGACATCTGAATTGACATCTGAAATGGCAGTGTGAAATGGCGGTGTGAAATGGCAGAGTGAAATGGCAGTCGGAATTGACATCTGAAATGACATCTGAATTGACATCTGAAATGGCAGTGTGAAATGGCGGTGTGAAATGGCAGAGTGAAATGGCAGTCGGAATTGACATCTGAAATGACATCTGAATTGACATCTGAATTGGCAGTGTGAAATGGCAGTGTGAAATGGCAGTGTGAAATGGCGGTGTGAAATTGTGTGCAGTGGTTCACAGTGTAAAGCTTAAAAGGATATTCACATTGTAAAGCGTTAACTCCCGAGCACCGGAGGGCAATGATGAGTGGTCAGATCATGCAAGGAGACACTAATATCCTGTCTAAAATGCCTTACAACAGTAGCCATACTTCTCCATCCTCCTCATGTTTTCATCACTTTAAGGCTGGTTTACAGTTGGTCTATCGACATGTCTGCAGACAGTCCCAGTGACGTAATGAACATTCTATTGTCATCCGACATCAAACTTGTCGTTGTCGTTATGAAAAGGAATAAACTCAAAAAAGACAGGCTGCATTACACCACAGCCCGATGCTCCAAAAAAGCATAGCTGCTATATTTTAACACTTATCAATCAAATGTATTTATAAAGCCTTTTTTACATCAGCCAATGTCACAAAGAGCTGTACAGAAACCCAGCCTAAAACCCCAAACAGCAAGCAGTGCAGATGTAGAAGCACTCATCCATTTAGTACACGTTAATCTGACAAGCCAGGCAATTAAACGCTTTCTAAACAATGTTTTGGTTAGTTTCTATCTTATTTAAATAATGACCAGATCATAGCTGACAACATCTTAACTGCAGCACATTTCTTATTCATTATTACAGGAAAATAAAATCAACAAGACCATTATTTACAATTATTTACGAGCTAATTACAGAAAACAGCTTAATGTTTTGAGCGTGACGAAATCAAAGCAGGGCATTCTACCAGAGAACTGTTGAACTTGTGCACTGTTTCGTTGCTGTCTCAGCGAGGTAAACATGTCAACAGACGCTGCGACGGGGTCAAAGTTGAACATGCTTCATCTGTCCCCGAAAAGGGAACCAACAGTCTACAGGCATTCCACCTGAGTATACATGAAATGTTGTTTTGACCAGCAACACTTGTCACATTCTAATTGTCTACAGACATGTCTTAAAACCAAGTTTAAACCAGCCTTTACAATTCATAGTAGTTTGGGATTAATAAACACATGAGGAACCCTGTTTAGTGGTGGACTTCAGCACATCGAAGTAAGTGTGCTACACCTTCCTACACCCAAAATAAATATTGATTCATACTGCTATTGACTGGGACTGTCTCAATGTAATAGGTGTGTGTAAACTCTGTCCGATAGTCATATATACATGTAGAACACAGTTTTATTTTTGTAATTTCTGGTCACAACTTGTAGACTTGTTTACGTGTTGCTGTGCATTTTGTTGCCAACCATACTTTGCTACCTGCCAACTTTACGGTTTTTACTTTTTAATTACCATTTATATTTTTAGTTTTTCCCTCGCTCGACTTTTTTCATTAAACCTTTTCACTCCAGATGCTTTATCTGGACGTGGTTTGTCAGGACCTCCACCAGCCGAAGCTAATTAGTAACATTAACATGATGCCTTCTAATTGCAGTTGCTGTACTAATATACAGGAGAATGATCGCCTTACGTCGAGGATAGCTGTGCTCCAAGCCCAGCTTCAGACACAATCGTTAGGCAAGGGTAATTTCAGTGTAGGAAAGGATGAAACACCGTCTCAGTCACCAGTAAGTACAGATGGTAGTATAAATCCCTTGCACGGTCCCCGCAGCCAGAGAACTTTCTCATGGCTTCTGGAAGGAAACGCTGTAGGAAAGCTCAACCGGTGTCGCTCATTCAGCCGACAGAAACTTTCTGTCATGCTGGTGAAAGAGGACCCAAAAGCGACTTGGCGAAAACAGAGTCTTTAATCCAGTAAAGTAAATACAATCCAAAAAACACAACTTTCACTCGAAATGACGAGGACAAACTGGAGACTCGATCTTGAACAGCAGGTGAACAACAGGTTGCCTCGGGAAGGCACTTGAACCAGACAGACTCAGACACCTGCTCACCACGCAGCATCTGAGGAAAACACGACACGACAGGGCGATACACAAACACAGCACGGTGAATTCTAGACAAGGAACCGACAGGGCAGAAACGAATAACAAGGAGAGAAATAGGGACTCTAATCAGGGAAAAGGATCGGGAACAGGTGTGGGAAGGCTAAATGATGATTAGGGGAATAGGAACAGCTGGGAGCAGGAACGGAACGATAGAGAGAAGAGAGAGCGAGAGAGTGAGAGAGGGAGGGGGAGAGAGAGGGATAGAAAGAGGGAAAGAACCTAATAAGACCAGCAGAGGGAAACGAATAGAATGGGGAGCACATGGACAAG
>NC_060181.1:81088251-81130657 GCF_021184085.1 Oncorhynchus gorbuscha | reverse complement strand
CAGGGGAGCTGTTCTGCCCAAGACGCAGGGTTTCTGAAAGAAAGGCTGCGTAGTATGCGACCAATCGTCTGATTGGCCCTCTCTGCTTGACCGTTAGACTGGGGATGAAACCCGGAAGAGAGACTGACGGACGCACCAATCAAACGACAGAACTCCCTCCAAAACTGTGACGTGAATTGCGGGCCTCTGTCTGAAACGGCGTCTAACGGGAGGCCATGAATTCTGAATACATTCTCGATAATGATTTGTGCCGTCTCCTTAGCGGAAGGAAGTTTAGCGAGGGGAATGAAATGTGCCGCCTTAGAGAACCTATCGACAACCGTAAGAATCACAGTCTTCCCCGCAGACAAAGGCAGACCGGTAATGAAGTCTAGGGCGATGTGAGACCATGGTCGAGAAGGAATGGGGAGCGGTCTGAGACGACCGGCAGGAGGAGAGTTACCCGACTTAGTCTGCGCGCAGTCCGAACAAGCAGCCACGAAACGGCGCGTGTCACGCTCCTGAGTCGGCCACCAAAAGCGCTGGCGAATAGACGCAAGAGTGCCTCGAACACCGGGATGACCAGCTAACTTGGCAGAGTGAGCCCACTGAAGAACAGCCAGACGAGTGGAAACAGGAACGAAAAGGAGGTTACTAGGACAAGCGCGCGGCGACGCAGTGTGCGTGAGTGCTTGCTTAACCTGTCTTTCAATTCCCCAGACTGTTAACCCGACAACACGCCCATAAGGAAGAATCCCCTCGGGATCAGTAGAAGCCACAGAAGAACTAAACAGACGGGATAAGGCATCAGGCTTGGTGTTCTTGCTACCCGGACGGTAAGAAATCACAAACTCGAAACGAGCGAAAAACAACGCCCAACGAGCTTGACGGGCATTAAGTCGTTTGGCAGAACGGATGTACTCAAGGTTCTTATGGTCTGTCCAAACGACAAAAGGAACGGTCGCCCCTCCAACCACTGTCGCCATTCGCCTAGGGCTAAGCGGATGGCGAGCAGTTCACGGTTACCCACATCATAGTTGCGCTCAGATGGGGATAGGATGGCTCCCACGCCTACCTCTGAAGCGTCAACTCGACAATGAATTGTCTAGTGACGTCAGGAGTAACGAGATAGGAGCGGACGTAAAACGTTCTTTAGAAGATCAAAAGCTCCCTGGGCGGAACCGACCACTTAAAACACGTCTTGACAGAAATAAGAGCAGTGAGAGGGCAGCAACTTGACCGAAATTACGAATGAAACGCCGATAGAAATTAGCGAAACCTAAAAAAAGCGCTGCAACTCGACACGTGACCTTGAACGGGCCAATCACTGACAGCTTGGACCTTAGCGGAATCCATCTGAATGCCTTCAGCTGAAATAACGGAACCGAGAAAAAGTAACGGAGGAGACATGAAAGAGCACTTCTCAGCCTTTACGTAGAGACAATTCTCTAAAAGGCGCTGTAGAACACGTCGAACGTGCTGAACATGAATCTCGAGTGACGGAGAAAAAAATCAGGATATCGTCAAGATAGACAAAAACAAAGATGTTCAGCATGTCTCTCAGAACATCATTAACTAATGCCTGAAAAACAGCTGGCGCATTGGCGAGACCGAACGGCAGAACCCGGTACTCAAAATGCCCTAACGGAGTGTTAAACGCCGTTTTCCACTGGTCCCCTCTCTGATGCGCACGAGATGGTAAGCGTTACGAAGGTCCAACTTAGTAAAGCACCTGGCTCCTGCAGAATCTCGAAGGCTGATGACATAAGGGGAAGCGGATAACGATTCTTAACCGTTATGTCATTCAGCCCTCGATAATCACGCAGGGGCGCAGAGTACCGTCCTTCTTCTTAACAAAAGAACCCGCCCCGGCCGGGAGAGGAAGAAGGCACTATGGTACCGGCGTCAAGAGACACAGACAAATAATCCTCGAGAGCCTTACGTTCGGGGAGCCGACAGAGAGTATAGTCTACCCCGAGGAGGAGTGGTCCCCGGAAGGAGATCAATACTACAATCATACGACCGGTGAGGAGGAAGGGAGTTGGCTCGGGACCGACTGAAGACCGTGCGCAGATCATGATATTCCTCCGGCACTCCTGTCAAATCGCCAGGTTCCTCCTGAGAAGTAGGGACAGAAGAAACGGGAGGGATGGCAGACATTAAACACTTCACATGACAAGAAACGTTCCAGGATAGGATAGAATTACTAGACCAATTAATAGAAGGATTATGACATACTAGCCAGGAATGACCCAAAACAACAGGTGTAAACGGTGAACGGAAAATCAAAAAAGAAATAGTCTCACTGTGGTTACCAGATACTGTGAGGGTTAAAGGTAGTGTCTCAAATCTGATACTGGGAAGATGACTACCATCTAAGGCGAACATGGGCGTAGGCTTCTCTAACTCTCTGAAAGGAATGTCATGTTTCCGAACCCATGCTTCGTCCATGAAACAACCCTCAGCCCCAGAGTCTATCAAGGCACAGGCGGTTGGTAATCCTCCGTTCCCTCTCCTTAGTCGAGATGCGAATCCCTCCCAGCTGCATGGGCTCAGTCTCTGAGCCAGAGGAGGGAGATGGTTGCGATGCGGAGCAGGGAAACACCGTTGATGCGAGCTCTCTTCCACGAGCCCGGTGACGAAGATCTACCCGTCGTTCTATGCGGATGGCGAGAGCAATCAAAGAGTCCACATCTGAAGGAACCTCCCGGGAGAGAATCTCATCCTTAACCACTGCGTGGAGTCCCTCCAGAAAACGAGCGAGCAGCGCCGGCTCGTTCCACTCACTAGAGGCAGCAAGAGTGCGAAACTCAATAGAATAATCCGTTATGGACCGTTCACCTTGGCATAAGGAAGCCAGGGCCCTAGAAGCCTCCCTACCAAAAACTGAACGGTCAAAAACCCGAATCATCTCCTCTTTAAAGTTCTGGAACTTGTTAGAGCAATCAGCCCTTGCCTCCCAGATAGCTGTGCCCCATTCTCGAGCCCGGCCAGTAAGGAGTGAAATGACGTAAGCAACCCGAGCTCTCTCTCTAGAGTATGTGTTGGGTTGGAGAGAGAACACAATCTCACACTGCGTGAGAAAGGAGCGGCACTCAGTGGGCTGCCCGGAGTAGCAAGGTGGGTTATTAACCCTAGGTTCTGGAGGCTCGGCAGGCCAGGAAGTAACAGGTGGCACGAGACGTAGACTCTGGAACTGTCCAGAGAGGTCGGAAACCTGAGCGGCCAGGTTCTCCACGGCATGGCGAGCAGCAGACAATTCCTGCTCGTGTCTGCCGAGCATGGCTCCTTGGATCTCGACGGCAGTGTAACGAGCGTCTGAAGTCGCTGGGTCCATTCCTTGGTCGGTTCCTTCTGTCATGCTGGTGAAAGAGGACCCAAAAGCGACTTGGCGAAAACAGAGTCTTTAATCCAGTAAAGTAAATACAATCCAAAAAACACAACTTTCACTCGAAATGACGAGGACAAACTGGAGACTCGATCTTGAACAGCAGGTGAACAACAGGTTGCCTCGGGAAGGCACTTGAACCAGACAGACTCAGACACCTGCTCACCACGCAGCATCTGAGGAAAACACGACACGACAGGGCGATACACAAACACAGCACGGTGAATTCTAGACAAGGAACCGACAGGGCAGAAACGAATAACAAGGAGAGAAATAGGGACTCTAATCAGGGAAAAGGATCGGGAACAGGTGTGGGAAGGCTAAATGATGATTAGGGGAATAGGAACAGCTGGGAGCAGGAACGGAACGATAGAGAGAAGAGAGAGCGAGAGAGTGAGAGAGGGAGGGGGAGAGAGAGGGATATAAAGAGGGAAAGAACCTAATAAGACCAGCAGAGGGAAACGAATAGAATGGGGAGCACATGGACAAGACATGATAATAAATGACAAAACATGACACTTTCAACCGGTTCTCCCCATTAAGCAGCGAGTCAGAGTCAGAGGCCAAGCCTTCTCTGGTCTCTACTCCTCCCGTTACGGGGTCTGAGATGCCGAAGCCTGCCACCATTAGCTCTGACAAATTGAAAACCCTAGTCATTGGCGACTCCATTACCCACAGTACTAGACTTAAAACGAGTCATCCAGCGATCATACACTGTTTACCAGGGGGCAGGGCTACCAACGTTAAGGCTAATCTGAAGATGGTGCTGACTTAAGCTAAAACTGGCGAGTGTAGAGATTATAGGGATATTGGTATCCACGGCGGCACGTTGTCACCAAGCGCAACACAGCTTCAGCGTGTAAATCAGCTAGAAAGATGTCGGCATCGAGTAACTGTCTCTGGCACCCTCCCAGTTATCCCAGTTAGGGGGGAGTGATGAGGGTCTCACAACTCAATCGCTGGTTGAAAACTGTTTTCTGCACCTCCCAAAAGATAGCCTGGCCTGTTGAGGAGTGACGGACTCCATCCTAGCTGGAGGGGTGCTCTCATCTTATCTACGAACATAGACAGGGCTCTAACTCCCCTAGCTCCACAATGAGATAGGGTGCAGGCCATGCAGCAGGCTGTTAGCCAGCCTGCCAGCTTAGTGGAGTCTGCCACTAGCACAGTCAGTGTAGTCAGCTCAGCTATCCCCATTGAGACCGTGTCTGTGCCTCGACCTAGGTTGGGCAAAACTAAACATGGCAATGTTTGCCTTAGCAATCTCACTGGAATAAAGACCTCCTCCATTCCTGCCATTATTGAAAGAGATTGTGATACCTTACATCTCAAAATAGGGCTACTTAATGTTAGATCCCTCACTTCCAAGGTTGATAGTCAATTAACTAATCACTGATCATAATCTTGATGTGGTTGGTCTGACTGAAACATGGCTTAAGCCTGATGAATTTACTGTGTTAAATGAGGCCTCCCCTCCTGGTTACACTAGTGACCAACTCCCCGGCACATCCCGCTAAGGCGGGGGTGTTGCTAACATTTATGATAATAAAATTAAATTTACAAAAAAAAACAGACGTTTTCGTCTTTTGAGCTTCTTGTCATGAAATCTATGCAGCCTACTCAATCACTTTTTATAGCTACTGTTTACAGGCCTCCTGGGCCATATACAGCATTCCTCACTGAGTTCTCTGAATTCCTATCGGACATTATAGTCATAGCAGATAATATTCTCATTTTGAGTGACTTTAATATTCACATGGAAAAGTCCACAGACCCACTCCAAAAGGCTTTCAGAGCCATCATCGACTCAGTGGGTTTTGTCCAACATGTCTCCGGACCTACTCACTGCCACAGTCATATGCTGGACCTAATATATATTGTGGATCTTAATGTTTTTCCTCATAATCCTGGACTATCGGACCACCATTTGATTACGTTTGCAATCGCAAAAATAATCTGCTCAGACCCCAACCAAGGATCATCAAAAGTTGTGCTATAAATTCTCGGACAACCCAAAGATTCCTAGATGCCCTTCCAGACTTCCTCCACCTACCCAAGGACTTCAGAGTACAAAAATCAGTTAACCACCTAACTGAGGAACTCAATTTAACCTTGCACAATACTCTAGATGCAGTTGCACCCCAAAAACAAAAAACATTTCTCAGAAGAAACTAGCTCCCTGGTATACAGAAAATACCTGGCCTCTTAATCAAGCTTCTTGAAAATTGGAACGGAAATGGCGCCACACCAAACTGGAAGTCTTCCGACTAGCTTGGAAAGACAGTACCGTGCAGTATCGAAGAGCCCTCACTGCTGCTCGATCATCCTCTTTTTCCAACTTAATTGAGGAAAATAGGAACAATCCTAAATCTATTTTTGATACTGTCGCAAAGCTAACTAGAGAGGATGGCTTTCACTTCAGCAGTGATAAATTCATTAACTTCTTTGAGGAAACAATCATGGTCATTAGAAAGCAAATTATGGACTCCTCTTTAAATCTGCGTATTCCTCCAAAGCTCAGTTGTCCTGAGTCTGTACAACTCTGCCAGGTCCTAGGATCAAGGGAGACACTCAAGGTTTTAGTACTATATATCTTAACACATTGCTGAAAATAATCATGGCCTCTAAACCTTCAAGCTGCATACTGGACCCTATTCCAACTAAACAACTGAAAGAGCTGCCTTCCTGTGCTTGGCCCTCCTATGTTGAACATAATAAACGGCTCTTTATTCACCAGATGTGTAGCAAACTCACTAAAAGTGGCAGTAATAAAGCCTCTCTTGAAAAGTCAAACCTTGACCCAGAATATATTTAAAAAACTATCGGCCTATATCGAATCTCCCATTCCTCTCAAACATATTTTAGAAAAAGCTGATGCACAGGAACTCTTTGCCTTCCTGAAGACAAACAATGTATACGAAATGCTTCAGTCTGGTTTTAGACCCCATCATAGCACTCAACCTGCACTTGTGAAGGTGGTAAATAACCTACTAATGGCGTGAGACCGAGGCTCTCCATCTGTCCTTATGCTCCTAGACCTTAGTGCTGCTTTTGATACCATCGATCACCACATTATTTTGGAGAGATTGGAAATTAGTTTACACGGACAAGTTCTGGCCTGGTTTAGATCTTATCTGTCGGAAATATATATCAGTTTGTCTCTCTGGATGGTTTGTCCTCTGACATATCAACTGTACATTTTAGTAGTTCCTCAAGGTTTAGTTTTAGGACCACTATTGTTTTCACTATATGTTTTACCTCTTGGTGATGTCAGTCAGAAACATAATGTTAACTGTCAGTACCATCCATAGGTGTTCAGAAGGTTGCAGGGACGTACCCATATAGAGTCCTAGTGGACCTGGAGCACCTGCCTTTTTGCCCTCCTATGAAAAAAGTGCCCTTTTGATTAGTGGCATTTTTTTATAACTAATTACTTTTATTCATTTATTCTCTCTCTCGTTCTCTCTTGTAACTTTAAATTAAACAAATTGACTATCAATCTAGATCATTTCATAAACTCTTAAAAGAAAGATGAAAGTCCCATCCCCCACTCTTTGTCACATGCACAAACTACATTTAACATTTAAGTCATTTAGCAGACGCTCTTATCCAGAGCGACTTACAAATTGGTGCAGCGACCCACAGGTGCCAGGTATGGAGTTTCAAATGAATATCGGCAGTAGGTTACTTTGGAGTTCATAGCATGTGTTGTCTCATGGTCAGGGATAGGAAAGGGGGCAACTGCAATTCGACTGTTTGTCAGTAGAAGAACTTGAAATCAAGTAAAGACTAGTTCGCTTGTTTTGACAACATAGCCTACATTATATAGCTGAATAATCTAGCCTATATTAGAGATGATCAGCTCATATAGCCCACCCCAGTAGTGGTTCTAGCAGACAGCCACTGAAATCCCTTTTTCATATTTGATTCTATCGTTCTTAGCCTACAATGTGTGAGATGGGACCGTCTTTTGCAGAAAATCACCGCTTATTTTATATTTTATATTCAAATTAGAATTTGGCTACAGGAGCAGTAGAAAAGTGGAATTAGGGTTAATCTTTGTGGAGGGTGTGGGGTTGCTTTGAGCACCTGCCCCACCAAAGGTCAGGCACGGCCATGTCTGGTTAAGTGGCTCACTCCTAATCTGTGTCTGATGTTGTCTAGCTTCATTACTGTTTAAAATGGAGTGTTTCTTATCACACACACACACACACACACACACACACACACACACACACACACACACACACACACACACACACACACACACACACACACACACACACACACACACACACACACACACACACACACACACACACACACACACACGGTGCGGTCAACAACTAAGATAGAGCTTGTGATGGCGTTGCTAATTCCTATTAAAGGATCAATCAGATGTGTTGGAGGATGATCAGTGTACATGAGAAAACAAACAGAGCTACTTCCAGGGATTTACAGTCACATCAATCTTCTATGATCAAATGGCTTGCACAGACACACCCATCCAATTTACCATGGCCAGTGTTAGGTGCCCCTTACCACAGATCTAGGATCAGATTACCATTCTCTCAATCCTAACCATAACCATTAGGAGGATGTTGAAAATATTTGATCCTATATCAGCGGTTAAAGGCTATTTTTTAGCTATTTTTTTTATGATGTGTACACCACTCCACACATCAACATTGTGCAATTTAACATCCTAACAACAATCAGACAAATAAATGATGGAAACATCAGTCTTTCTCCACTGGAACAGTTTTACAATGGAGTTACAGGGAAACAAACAAACACACAAGATAAATACAGCATAATGAAGTTTCATGTCAATAGGCAATCATATGGCAAAAAAAGGTATTCACATTATAAAATAAACCTCTGCTCTTTGCCTCAGTCATTGCACGAAACTATCTTCCATATAGACAATTTTCTCTTTCCATCTTTCCATTTCTGTGCTCTTCTGCTTGGACATTAAATGGTCATGGCTAGATGGGATACAGCATTTTAGCTAACTCTAACCCTTTTCATAACAACCTAATTCTCCTAACCTGCTGCGTACGTTCTTCTAACCTGCTATGAAAAGTCTATTCTGACATATGCTGTAGCTCATCTAGTCAAAACCACATTAAACGTCAGCCATTATTTACAGGGAGGTTACCCTGGCAACGCCCTCTAACCCCTACAGCATCCTGGAGGTGGTGATGGGATATTTTTTGAGGTTGTGAGGGTAATGAGGAGACAGGGTGGGGGAATGAGGAGGTTGAGGGTAGCTTTACTTGAGAACTCAGTTGTGCTTGAGTTGCAGCCTTGAATTCTACAGAAACTTGTCGACTCCTAACATTGTTTTACATAAGATGAAACACATCAAACGATTCAGGTGCGAATGGGACACTAATATGAAGAAACTACAGTTTATTTCTATAAGATATTTGTCAAATAAATCTAGATAAGAAGTACATTGAGGGACTGCCAGAGATAGTTGTGTGTTGGTCATCTACACTGTTCCCTATTCAGTCTGTTTGTGTGCTTTACACATTAACTCATCAATTAAAAATACATTATCTGTAGCTGAGTTTGACTGGCCTCCTGTTATATGGCACTAAGGCCAGTAAAAATCTTACAGAACATTGATACAATCTGACCAATGGCGTTCTTTCTACATGAACTAGCTACTATCCCCATCATTATCAAAACAGCTTTGCTTTTGTGTTGTCTAGTCAGTAATACTTTTAGCGTGTTTTCTGGGATTAGTATCCATCACTGGGCCGGTGGGGGCAGTGCATATCTGCACTCAGTATGGTGTTTGTTGTGGTTCTTCCATACAGTTTTGTGCTAAAGTGAAAGGCTGGTGGCTAGCAGGGGTGAAAGAAGTGCACCTTGGGGTCTCCTTGACCTCTGATCTATTGTTGCCAGGGTTACAGAAGCACCTGAAGCACCTAGTTGCCTGTGCGAGGCTAAAGTGGTAGCTGATACCTGAAGGAGTTCAGAGGACTAGACAGGAGTTTTACCTGCTCAGATCACATGATATGAAAAACTTCCTGGTCCTAGAGATGATGACTGTTCTGAACACCAGACCAGTGAGATTCAACAGAGGATATGTACAGGGGGGTATACACATGCTCTGTTCTGCACATAGGCACAGATCTAGCCCAATGACGAGGCTCCCTCTCTGGGTTCTGAGCTGGAGGAGAGTCCCTGTTCACAGAACTTCTGCGATCCCTGCTCTGTCACGCCAAGCCCCCTCCTACTATCAGATGAGAGAGCGAGAGAGAGAGAGAGCGAGAGAGAGAGAGAGAGAGAGAGAGAGAGAGAGAGAGAGAGAGAGAGAGAGAGAGAGAGAGAGAGAGAGACTGAGAGACACAGAGAGAGGCAGAGAGAGAGACAGAGAGAGAGAGGAAGGAGGGATGTGGATTGTGATTGCTACTCTATTCCATTTCTCCCTCCTTTCTTTGTAAATGCTCTTGTCGGTTGGATTGTCTTATCTTATGCATTGTCTCACTCTCTGATGCACCTGTCCTTTGCCCAATGGGGTGGCAGACCTGGGCAGGAGGGAGGGGCAGGAGGCAGGGTGTAGACAGGAGAGGATGTGTGAGGAGAGGAGAGGGGTGGTCGGTCGGTCATCCTCCCACTATGGAGAGGACCTCCTATTGGCCCAGGCCAGCATAGTATCCGGGTTTCGTAGTGTTCCGTTGGTGTCCTGTTGGGTCCTCCAGTCGGCCCGCCCCTCCCCAGGTCAGCACCAACGCAGATGTTGGATCACCTGGCAGAAGGAGAGGGGTGAATTAATAGGCAGACATCATAGAGCACAGTCCAGTCCAGTAGAAATGGCCAGGGTGAGTAGGACCCAGAAACATGCTGAGTTGTGTGTAATGACAAGCAGTGGGATAATGGTGGAGAATAGGGAAGACCAAAACAACTCATCTTATCTCAGATATCAATGGCTTTCTGAAAGACCTGGAGGAAAATCTATACATCATACAGAATCATATTCTCATCATGATCTGGCTGGAGCAAACCTCCATATCAGCTGAAGAGAAATAGGCCATCCAACCCCGATCCATCATTCTGAATGAGACAACCATTGAGCTGATTCCCTCTCTGTTCCCTCTCAGTGTGCCAGTTTCCTTCCAGTCCCATTAGAACGGAGGCAGAGGAAATTAAACCGTGGGAGGCAGGGGGACGCCCCGTTTTGATTGAAATCTTTAAAGACATATCATTTCCATATCCTGTTCTGGACAGTCTATATATCAACGCCAACAGGGTGCAAGGTGTTTCTGTGTGTTTGTGTGTCTGCACGAGTCTGCACGAGTGTGTGTGTGAGACGACAATAGGCTCTGACAGAATGGTGGCATGAGGCAGCAACCGGCAGGGCAATAGTGAGCACTGTTACGGTTCCGGTTTTGCAGGGATGTTGTGGATGGGGATGGGCGTAAGCACCTGCCTCTGGTTCAAAAGGGCCAGTCATGTAATTTTTGGTGACCTTATTTGACCTTTTCTGCTGCTTTTGAGTTCGATTCCTGTTCGAATTCCAGCGATAGTTTTTATTATTTTTGATTCAACTATCCCAAACCTTAACGATTACCTTAACCATTCGGAGTTAGTGCCTAAACATAACCTTAAGCACCTTGAAATCTTACGTTTTAGAAACATTGATGAATGTCTAATTCTGACATGAGACTGTGAGAGCTGGTTAGAGGTGAAAGTGATTCCTGTCTTTGTGTTCTGTTAAGAGAGGGAGCCGAGGAGAGCATCAAGGCTAAATAAAACCAGAGGGACTCATTTTACACACACTGCCAAGCATACAGTACAGCACTGACACACTCTAGGAATCCAGGAGACACACACACACACGGACAGACACACACACGGACAGACAGACACAAGCACATGCACACACACACAGATTGATTGCCTGTACCAGCACAGTGCTCAGCGACCTAATCCATAATTTACACATCCCTGCCAGGCTATTCTGAGCCCTGACGCCAGGAACACTGGCTACTGAAACAGCAGACAGGCACCCTGTGTCCTACTGCCAAGCAAGTGCACACGCACGCACGCGCACGCACGCACGCACGCACGCACGCACGCACACACGCACACACGCACACACGCACACACACACACACACACACACACACACACACACACACACACACACACACACACACACACACACACACACACACAAAGAGAGATGCATGAGAGAGACAGGAACACACACAAACACACTGACATTATGCTATCCCAGCCACGTTGTTCAAGATCCAAGGGGAAATTTGACTTCTGTCCAACTACCCGGGACGTTGGGAGATGACTTTAAAAAATGGCCACTAGGGGCAACGGTGAGTGCTCTTATCATCAAGTAGGCTTGGGTTTGCTAGGGAGTTGTGGACAAGATGGAAGTAAGCCGCGAGTTTCGGCTCCGAGGGTGTTCAATTCCAGTGCTTGGCACACATTTGAGTTTTTACCTTATCCCTTAAGTTAACCCTGACCTTGACCCTGACCTTGACCTTAACCCTTTCCTTAACCCTGACCTTAACCCTTACCTTAACCCTTACCTTAAAACTTACCTTAACCCTGACCTTAACCCTGACCTTAACCCTGACCTTAACCCTGACCTTAAACCTGACCTTAACCCTGACCTTAACCCTGACCTTAACCATTCAGAATTAAAGCCTAAACTTAACCATCAAGTTGTTTCTTCTGGAACCCTAACCCTATCCTTAACACAACCATCTAAATTTGAAGTTTGGAGAAACGTTGGAATATGAAGTCAAATTGGTAAACCTGTAAGATCTCGTTGTCTATCCACATGTTAAAATGCAGAAGTCCACTGTGACAGACAGACAAATTAAGTCACCTTGTTGTTGCGATTTCAAATTAAAAAAAGATCAATGGCCAAAAGTGGCAAGCATACATTCAAACACACACGCATACACTCAGAGATGTGTGTTTGTGTTTTAGGGCATGAATTAGAGAAAGAAGTGTGTGTGTGTAGTCAGGTGGAAAGATGAGTTAGAGAACCACTAAGACTCTTCTAGAGCTGGCCGTCCAGCCAAACTGAGCTATAGGGGGAGAAGTGTTTTGGTCAGGGATGTGACCAAGAACCTGGTGGTCACTCTGACAGAGCTCCAGAGTTGCTCTGTGAAGATGGGAGAACCTTCTAGAAAGATAACCATCTCTGCAGCACTCTACAAATCAGGCCTTTATGGTAGATGGAAGCCACTCCTCAGTATAAGGCAAATGACAGCCTGCTAGGAGTTTGCCAAAAGGACTCTCAGACCATGAGAAACAAGATTATCTGGTGTGATGAAATCAAGATTGAACTATTTGGCCTGAAAGCCAAGTGTCACATTTGTTTAACACTTTTTTTGTTACTACATGATTCAATATGTGTTGTTTCAGAGTTTTGATCTCTTCCCTATTATCCTACAATGTAGAAAATAGCAAAATAAAGAAAAACCCTTGAATAAGTTAGTGTCCCCAAACTTTTGACTGGTACTGTCTATAAATGATATACCATTTTTTTTAAAAATATATTTTCCTTTATTATTTTCTAATAGCCCTACCACCTTTTCCCTAATTGTAGTAAACTAATGAACAACAACACTTAGGCTTCTACTTCCATCTTATCAATATTATATACATTTGACAGACACAATCTATTTTACAATAGTTCCATTTTGTTTGTTTTTCCTCCTATCCTTCAGCTACCCTCAACCCCTCTCAGATATTTGACAATAGTTTGTTTGTTTGTTTTTACTCCTATCCTTCAGCTACCCTCAACCCCTCTCAGATATTTGACAATAGTTTGTTTGTTTGTTTTTACTCCTATCCTTCAGCTACCCTCAACCCCTCTCAGATATTTGACAATAGTTACATTTTGTTTGTTTTTACTCCTATCCTTCAGCTACCCTCAACCCCTCTCAGATATTTGACAATAGTTTGTTTGTTTGTTTTTCCTCCTATCCTTCAGCTACCCTCAACCCCTCTCAGATATTTGACAATAGTTACATTTTGTTTGTTTTTACTCCTATCCTTCAGCTACCCTCAACCCCTCTCAGATATTTGACAATAGTTACATTTTGTTTGTTTTTACTCCTATCCTTCAGCTACCCTCAACCCCTCTCAGATATTTGACAATAGTTTGTTTGTTTGTTTTTACTCCTATCCTTCAGCTACCCTCAACCCCTCTCAGATATTTGACAATAGTTTGTTTGTTTGTTTTTACTCCTATCCTTCAGCTACCCTCAACCCCTCTCAGATATTTGACAATAGTTTGTTTGTTTGTTTTTACTCCTATCCTTCAGCTACCCTCAACCCCTCTCAGATATTTGACAATAGTTTGTTTGTTTGTTTTTACTCCTATCCTTCAGCTACCCTCAACCCCTCTCAGATATTTGACAATAGTTTGTTTGTTTGTTTTTACTCCTATCCTTCAGCTACCCTCAACCCCTCTCAGATATTTGACAATAGTTTGTTTGTTTGTTTTTACTCCTATCCTTCAGCTACCCTCAACCCCTCTCAGATATTTGACAATAGTTTGTTTGTTTGTTTTTCCTCCTATCCTTCAGCTACCCTCAACCCTCTCAGATATTTGACAATAGTTTGTTTGTTTGTTTTTACTCCTATCCTTCAGCTACCCTCAACCCCTCTCAGATATTTGACAATAGTTTGTTTGTTTGTTTTTACTCCTATCCTTCAGCTACCCTCAACCCTCTCAGATATTTGACAATAGTTTGTTTGTTTGTTTTTACTCCTATCCTTCAGCTACCCTCAACCCTCTCAGATATTTGACAATAGTTACATTTTGTTTGTTTTTACTCCTATCCTTCAGCTACCCTCAACCCCTCTCAGATATTTGACAATAGTTACATTTTGTTTGTTTTTACTCCTATCCTTCAGCTACCCTCAACCCCTCTCAGATATTTGACAATAGTTACATTTTGTTTGTTTTTACTCCTATCCTTCAGCTACCCTCAACCCCTCTCAGATATTTGACAATAGTTACATTTTGTTTGTTTTTACTCCTATCCTTCAGCTACCCTCAACCCTCTCAGATATTTGACAATAATTACATTTGGTTTGTTTTTACTCCTATCCTTCAGCTACCCTCAACCCTCTCAGATATTTGACAATAGTTACATTTTGTTTGTTTTTCCTCCTATCCTTCAGCTACCCTCAACCCTCTCAGATATTTGACAATAGTTTGTTTGTTTGTTTTTACTCCTATCCTTCAGCTACCCTCAACCCCTCTCAGATATTTGACAATAGTTTGTTTGTTTGTTTTTCCTCCTATCCTTCAGCTACCCTCAACCCCTCTCAGATATTTGACAATAGTTTGTTTGTTTGTTTTTCCTCCTATCCTTCAGCTACCCTCAACCCCTCTCAGATATTTGACAATAGTTACATTTTGTTTGTTTTTCCTCCTATCCTTCAGCTACCCTCAACCCCTCTCAGATATTTGACAATAGTTTGTTTGTTTGTTTTTCCTCCTATCCTTCAGCTACCCTCAACCCCTCTCAGATATTTGACAATAGTTTGTTTGTTTGTTTTTCCTCCTATCCTTCAGCTACCCTCAACCCCTCTCAGATATTTGACAATAGTTTGTTTGTTTGTTTTTCCTCCTATCCTTCAGCTACCCTCAACCCCTCTCAGATATTTGACAATAGTTTGTTTGTTTGTTTTTCCTCCTATCCTTCAGCTACCCTCAACCCCTCTCAGATATTTGACAATAGTTTGTTTGTTTGTTTTTACTCCTATCCTTCAGCTACCCTCAACCCCTCTCAGATATTTGACAATAGTTTGTTTGTTTGTTTTTACTCCTATCCTTCAGCTACCCTCAACCCCTCTCAGATATTTGACAATAGTTTGTTTGTTTGTTTTTCCTCCTATCCTTCAGCTACCCTCAACCCCTCTCAGATATTTGACAATAGTTTGTTTGTTTGTTTTTCCTCCTATCCTTCAGCTACCCTCAACCCCTCTCAGATATTTGACAATAGTTTGTTTGTTTGTTTTTCCTCCTATCCTTCAGCTACCCTCAACCCTTCTCAGATATTTGACAATAGTTTGTTTGTTTGTTTTTACTCCTATCCTTCAGCTACCCTCAACCCCTCTCAGATATTTGACAATAGTTTGTTTGTTTGTTTTTACTCCTATCCTTCAGCTACCCTCAACCCCTCTCAGATATTTGACAATAGTTTGTTTGTTTGTTTTTACTCCTATCCTTCAGCTACCCTCAACCCCTCTCAGATATTTGACAATAGTTTGTTTGTTTGTTTTTACTCCTATCCTTCAGCTACCCTCAACCCCTCTCAGATATTTGACAATAGTTTGTTTGTTTGTTTTTACTCCTATCCTTCAGCTACCCTCAACCCCTCTCAGATATTTGACAATAGTTACATTTAGTTTGTTTTTACTCCTATCCTTCAGCTACCCTCAACCCCTCTCAGATATTTGACAATAGTTTGTTTGTTTGTTTTTCCTCCTATCCTTCAGCTACCCTCAACCCCTCTCAGATATTTGACAATAGTTACATTTTGTTTGTTTTTACTCCTATCCTTCAGCTACCCTCAACCCCTCTCAGATATTTGACAATAGTTACATTTTGTTTGTTTTTACTCCTATCCTTCAGCTACCCTCAACCCCTCTCAGATATTTGACAATAGTTTGTTTGTTTGTTTTTACTCCTATCCTTCAGCTACCCTCAACCCCTCTCAGATATTTGACAATAGTTTGTTTGTTTGTTTTTACTCCTATCCTTCAGCTACCCTCAACCCCTCTCAGATATTTGACAATAGTTTGTTTGTTTGTTTTTACTCCTATCCTTCAGCTACCCTCAACCCCTCTCAGATATTTGACAATAGTTTGTTTGTTTGTTTTTACTCCTATCCTTCAGCTACCCTCAACCCCTCTCAGATATTTGACAATAGTTTGTTTGTTTGTTTTTACTCCTATCCTTCAGCTACCCTCAACCCTCTCAGATATTTGACAATAGTTTGTTTGTTTGTTTTTACTCCTATCCTTCAGCTACCCTCAACCCCTCTCAGATATTTGACAATAGTTTGTTTGTTTGTTTTTCCTCCTATCCTTCAGCTACCCTCAACCCCTCTCAGATATTTGACAATAGTTTGTTTGTTTGTTTTTACTCCTATCCTTCAGCTACCCTCAACCCCTCTCAGATATTTGACAATAGTTTGTTTGTTTGTTTTTACTCCTATCCTTCAGCTACCCTCAACCCCTCTCAGATATTTGACAATAGTTTGTTTGTTTGTTTTTACTCCTATCCTTCAGCTACCCTCAACCCCTCTCAGATATTTGACAATAGTTACATTTTGTTTGTTTTTACTCCTATCCTTCAGCTACCCTCAACCCCTCTCAGATATTTGACAATAGTTACATTTTGTTTGTTTTTACTCCTATCCTTCAGCTACCCTCAACCCCTCTCAGATATTTGACAATAGTTACATTTTGTTTGTTTTTACTCCTATCCTTCAGCTACCCTCAACCCCTCTCAGATATTTGACAATAGTTACATTTTGTTTGTTTTTACTCCTATCCTTCAGCTACCCTCAACCCCTCTCAGATATTTGACAATAATTACATTTGGTTTGTTTTTACTCCTATCCTTCAGCTACCCTCAACCCCTCTCAGATATTTGACAATAGTTACATTTTGTTTGTTTTTCCTCCTATCCTTCAGCTACCCTCAACCCCTCTCAGATATTTGACAATAGTTTGTTTGTTTGTTTTTACTCCTATCCTTCAGCTACCCTCAACCCCTCTCAGATATTTGACAATAGTTTGTTTGTTTGTTTTTCCTCCTATCCTTCAGCTACCCTCAACCCCTCTCAGATATTTGACAATAGTTTGTTTGTTTGTTTTTCCTCCTATCCTTCAGCTACCCTCAACCCCTCTCAGATATTTGACAATAGTTACATTTTGTTTGTTTTTCCTCCTATCCTTCAGCTACCCTCAACCCCTCTCAGATATTTGACAATAGTTTGTTTGTTTGTTTTTCCTCCTATCCTTCAGCTACCCTCAACCCCTCTCAGATATTTGACAATAGTTTGTTTGTTTGTTTTTCCTCCTATCCTTCAGCTACCCTCAACCCCTCTCAGATATTTGACAATAGTTTGTTTGTTTGTTTTTCCTCCTATCCTTCAGCTACCCTCAACCCCTCTCAGATATTTGACAATAGTTTGTTTGTTTGTTTTTCCTCCTATCCTTCAGCTACCCTCAACCCTCTCAGATATTTGACAATAGTTTGTTTGTTTGTTTTTACTCCTATCCTTCAGCTACCCTCAACCCCTCTCAGATATTTGACAATAGTTTGTTTGTTTGTTTTTACTCCTATCCTTCAGCTACCCTCAACCCCTCTCAGATATTTGACAATAGTTTGTTTGTTTGTTTTTCCTCCTATCCTTCAGCTACCCTCAACCCCTCTCAGATATTTGACAATAGTTTGTTTGTTTGTTTTTCCTCCTATCCTTCAGCTACCCTCAACCCCTCTCAGATATTTGACAATAGTTTGTTTGTTTGTTTTTCCTCCTATCCTTCAGCTACCCTCAACCCTTCTCAGATATTTGACAATAGTTTGTTTGTTTGTTTTTACTCCTATCCTTCAGCTACCCTCAACCCCTCTCAGATATTTGACAATAGTTTGTTTGTTTGTTTTTACTCCTATCCTTCAGCTACCCTCAACCCCTCTCAGATATTTGACAATAGTTTGTTTGTTTGTTTTTACTCCTATCCTTCAGCTACCCTCAACCCCTCTCAGATATTTGACAATAGTTACATTTTGTTTGTTTTTACTCCTATCCTTCAGCTACCCTCAACCCCTCTCAGATATTTGACAATAGTTACATTTTGTTTGTTTTTACTCCTATCCTTCAGCTACCCTCAACCCCTCTCAGATATTTGACAATAGTTACATTTTGTTTGTTTTTCCTCCTATCCTTCAGATACCCTCAACCCCTCTCAGATATTTGACAATAATTACATTTTGTTTGTTTTTACTCCTATCCTTCAGCTACCCTCAACCCCTCTCAGATATTTGACAATAGTTACATTTTGTTTGTTTTTCCTCCTATCCTTCAGCTACCCTCAACCCCTCTCAGATATTTGACAATAGTTTGTTTGTTTGTTTTTACTCCTATCCTTCAGCTACCCTCAACCCCTCTCAGATATTTGACAATAGTTTGTTTGTTTGTTTTTCCTCCTATCCTTCAGCTACCCTCAACCCCTCTCAGATATTTGACAATAGTTTGTTTGTTTGTTTTTACTCCTATCCTTCAGCTACCCTCAACCCCTCTCAGATATTTGACAATAGTTTGTTTGTTTGTTTTTCCTCCTATCCTTCAGCTACCCTCAACCCCTCTCAGATATTTGACAATAGTTTGTTTGTTTGTTTTTACTCCTATCCTTCAGCTACCCTCAACCCCTCTCAGATATTTGACAATAGTTTGTTTGTTTTTACTCCTATCCTTCAGCTACCCTCAACCCCTCTCAGATATTTGACAATAGTTACATTTTGTTTGTTTTTACTCCTATCCTTCAGCTACCCTCAACCCCTCTCAGATATTTGACAATAGTTACATTTAGTTTGTTTTTACTCCTATCCTTCAGCTACCCTCAACCCCTCTCAGATATTTGACAATAGTTACATTTTGTTTGTTTTTCCTCCTATCCTTCAGATACCCTCAACCCCTCTCAGATATTTGACAATAATTACATTTTGTTTGTTTTTACTCCTATCCTTCAGCTACCCTCAACCCCTCTCAGATATTTGACAATAGTTACATTTTGTTTGTTTTTCCTCCTATCCTTCAGCTACCCTCAACCCCTCTCAGATATTTGACAATAGTTTGTTTGTTTGTTTTTACTCCTATCCTTCAGCTACCCTCAACCCCTCTCAGATATTTGACAATAGTTTGTTTGTTTGTTTTTCCTCCTATCCTTCAGCTACCCTCAACCCCTCTCAGATATTTGACAATAGTTTGTTTGTTTGTTTTTACTCCTATCCTTCAGCTACCCTCAACCCCTCTCAGATATTTGACAATAGTTTGTTTGTTTGTTTTTCCTCCTATCCTTCAGCTACCCTCAACCCCTCTCAGATATTTGACAATAGTTTGTTTGTTTGTTTTTACTCCTATCCTTCAGCTACCCTCAACCCCTCTCAGATATTTGACAATAGTTTGTTTGTTTTTACTCCTATCCTTCAGCTACCCTCAACCCCTCTCAGATATTTGACAATAGTTACATTTTGTTTGTTTTTACTCCTATCCTTCAGCTACCCTCAACCCCTCTCAGATATTTGACAATAGTTACATTTTGTTTGTTTTTACTCCTATCCTTCAGCTACCCTCAACCCCTCTCAGATATTTGACAATAGTTACATTTTGTTTGTTTTTACTCCTATCCTTCAGCTACCCTCAACCCCTCTCAGATATTTGACAATAGTTACATTTTGTTTGTTTTTACTCCTATCCTTCAGCTACCCTCAACCCCTCTCAGATATTTGACAATAGTTTGTTTGTTTGTTTTTACTCCTATCTTTCAGCTACCCTCAACCCCTCTCAGATATTTGACAATAGTTTGTTTGTTTGTTTTTCCTCCTATCCTTCAGCTACCCTCAACCCCTCTCAGATATTTGACAATAGTTTGTTTGTTTGTTTTTACTCCTATCCTTCAGCTACCCTCAACCCCTCTCAGATATTTGACAATAGTTTGTTTTGTTTTGTTTGTTTTTACTCCTATCCTTCAGCTACCCTCAACCCCTCTCAGATATTTGACAATAGTTACATTTTGTTTGTTTTTACTCCTATCCTTCAGCTACCCTCAACCCCTCTCAGATATTTGACAATAGTTTGTTTGTTTGTTTTTACTCCTATCCTTCAGCTACCCTCAACCCCTCTCAGATATTTGACAATAGTTTGTTTGTTTGTTTTTACTCCTATCCTTCAGCTACCCTCAACCCCTCTCAGATATTTGACAATAGTTTGTTTGTTTGTTTTTCCTCCTATCCTTCAGCTACCCTCAACCCCTCTCAGATATTTGACAATAGTTACATTTTGTTTGTTTTTACTCCTATCCTTCAGCTACCCTCAACCCCTCTCAGATATTTGACAATAGTTTGTTTGTTTGTTTTTACTCCTATCCTTCAGCTACCCTCAACCCCTCTCAGATATTTGACAATAGTTTGTTTGTTTGTTTTTACTCCTATCCTTCAGCTACCCTCAACCCCTCTCAGATATTTGACAATAGTTTGTTTGTTTTTACTCCTATCCTTCAGCTACCCTCAACCCCTCTCAGATATTTGACAATAGTTTGTTTGTTTGTTTTTACTCCTATCCTTCAGCTACCCTCAACCCCTCTCAGATATTTGACAATAGTTTGTTTGTTTGTTTTTCCTCCTATCCTTCAGCTACCCTCAACCCCTCTCAGATATTTGACAATAGTTTGTTTGTTTGTTTTTACTCCTATCCTTCAGCTACCCTCAACCCCTCTCAGATATTTGACAATAGTTACATTTTGTTTGTTTTTCCTCCTATCCTTCAGCTACCCTCAACCCCTCTCAGATATTTGACAATAGTTTGTTTGTTTGTTTTACTCCTATCCTTCAGCTACCCTCAACCCCTCTCAGATATTTGACAATAGTTTGTTTGTTTGTTTTTCCTCCTATCCTTCAGCTACCCTCAACCCCTCTCAGATATTTGACAATAGTTTGTTTGTTTGTTTTTACTCCTATCCTTCAGCTACCCTCAACCCCTCTCAGATATTTGACAATAGTTTGTTTGTTTGTTTTTACTCCTATCCTTCAGCTACCCTCAACCCCTCTCAGATATTTGACAATAGTTACATTTTGTTTGTTTTTCCTCCTATCCTTCAGCTACCCTCAACCCCTCTCAGATATTTGACAATAGTTTGTTTGTTTGTTTTTACTCCTATCCTTCAGCTACCCTCAACCCCTCTCAGATATTTGACAATAGTTTGTTTGTTTTTACTCCTATCCTTCAGCTACCCTCAACCCCTCTCAGATATTTGACAATAGTTACATTTTGTTTGTTTTTACTCCTATCCTTCAGCTACCCTCAACCCCTCTCAGATATTTGACAATAGTTACATTTTGTTTGTTTTTACTCCTATCCTTCAGCTACCCTCAACCCCTCTCAGATATTTGACAATAGTTTGTTTGTTTGTTTTTACTCCTATCTTTCAGCTACCCTCAACCCCTCTCAGATATTTGACAATAGTTTGTTTGTTTGTTTTTCCTCCTATCCTTCAGCTACCCTCAACCCCTCTCAGATATTTGACAATAGTTTGTTTGTTTGTTTTTACTCCTATCCTTCAGCTACCCTCAACCCCTCTCAGATATTTGACAATAGTTTGTTTGTTTGTTTTTACTCCTATCCTTCAGCTACCCTCAACCCCTCTCAGATATTTGACAATAGTTTGTTTGTTTTTACTCCTATCCTTCAGCTACCCTCAACCCCTCTCAGATATTTGACAATAGTTACATTTTGTTTGTTTTTACTCCTATCCTTCAGCTACCCTCAACCCCTCTCAGATATTTGACAATAGTTTGTTTGTTTGTTTTTACTCCTATCCTTCAGCTACCCTCAACCCCTCTCAGATATTTGACAATAGTTTGTTTGTTTGTTTTTACTCCTATCCTTCAGCTACCCTCAACCCTCTCAGATATTTGACAATAGTTTGTTTGTTTGTTTTTCCTCCTATCCTTCAGCTACCCTCAACCCCTCTCAGATATTTGACAATAGTTACATTTTGTTTGTTTTTACTCCTAACCTTCAGCTACCCTCAACCCCTCTCAGATATTTGACAATAGTTTGTTTGTTTGTTTTTACTCCTATCCTTCAGCTACCCTCAACCCTCTCAGATATTTGACAATAGTTTGTTTGTTTGTTTTTACTCCTATCCTTCAGCTACCCTCAACCCCTCTCAGATATTTGACAATAGTTTGTTTGTTTGTTTTTACTCCTATCCTTCAGCTACCCTCAACCCCTCTCAGATATTTGACAATAGTTTGTTTGTTTGTTTTTACTCCTATCCTTCAGCTACCCTCAACCCCTCTCAGATATTTGACAATAGTTTGTTTGTTTGTTTTTCCTCCTATCCTTCAGCTACCCTCAACCCCTCTCAGATATTTGACAATAGTTTGTTTGTTTGTTTTTACTCCTATCCTTCAGCTACCCTCAACCCCTCTCAGATATTTGACAATAGTTACATTTTGTTTGTTTTACTCCTATCCTTCAGCTACCCTCAACCCCTCTCAGATATTTGACAATAGTTACATTTGTGACCTTCACTACCTAACTCATCTTTACACCTGACTATACACACTTCTCTACTCTGCATGTGTGACCTTCACTACCTAACTCATCTTCCCACCTGACTATACACACTTCTCTACTCTGCATGTGTGACCTTCACTACCTAACTCATCTTTACACCTGACTATACACACTTCTCTACTCTGCATGTGTGACCTTCACTACCTAACTCATCTTTACACCTGACTATACACACTTCTCTACTCTGCATGTGTGACCTTCACTACCTAACTCATCTTTACACCTGACTATACACACTTCTCTACTCTGCATGTGTGACCTTCACTACCTAACTCATCTTTACACCTGACTATACACACTTCTCTACTCTGCATGTGTGACCTTCACTACCTAACTCATCTTTACACCTGACTATACACACTTCTCTACTCTGCATGTGTGACCTTCACTACCTAACTCATCTTCCCACCTGACTATACACACTTCTCTACTCTGCATGTGTGACCTTCACTACCTAACTCATCTTTACACCTGACTATACACACTTCTCTACTCTGCATGTGTGACCTTCACTACCTAACTCATCTTCCCACCTGACTATACACACTTCTTTCTCCAATTCATGCCCTAAAACATAACTTATAACATCCTCCGTAGTTATTTTGTGGAATGAACTATAAAGTAATTGGTTTAGCTTTCCCTCCTATAGGCTTGGTGGAGGTTTGCGTAAACCTGTACAATCCTTTCAGCTCAACATAAGTGACTGAGGGTTAGGGGTTAGGGATCACTACCCCCCCCTCCCCAGCTCAGTGGTGTCAAACTCATTCCATGGAGGTTCTAGAGTCTGCTGGCTTTTGGATTTTCCTTTTAATTAAGATGTAGACAACCAGGTGAGGGAGTTTCTTACTAACCAGTGAACTTAATTCATCAATCAAGTCCAAGGGAGGAGCAAAAACCTGCAAATACTGCCCTCCGTGGAATGAGTTTGACACATAACCTAGCTGAATATCAGACCAGAGAGTCAAGCTCAGAGTCAAACCCAGAACTACAGTTTCCTTTTTGAGCAATACGTGGAACAGAGTAGGATGAGGTTGCCCATTATACTCGCACATCCCCTCCTAATGGTTAAGGTTAGGGTTACAGGGATGATAATCTGATCCTAGATCTGTGGTTACGGGCAACTTTACTTGGGAGCAGGGTGACAGGATACAAGAAGGATACAACAGGAAGAGGAAGTGCTCAAAGGAGAGGAAGGGAGAGCAGCGAGGTAGGGTACGATACAGATGACGACACTCACCTCGGCCCTAAACGTGAGGGGTGCTCCCAGCACCTCTCTGCCTTAGAGCGCAGCCCCTGCACCGAAGGGTGAGAAGTTGAGATGACCCCTCTGGAAGAAGAAAGAGAGGGAGAGAAAGAGAGATACACAAATACACTCCAGAGTCAATGGGGTCAAAGAACCATTAAGGACATATAGTTTGAGCAATAAGCACTGTATGAAACCTGACATATGCTGAATGCATATCGTATTCTTTGAATATTAAATGTCGGTGTCATGGAATGCTTCAGTGGATTCTGTAGCTTAAAATATGCCATCGCTGGCACAGTCAAACAACAGGGAATGCCTTCTCCACCTTATACCATGTCAGATAGACAAATGAAACATTTGGAGAAGGAGAGAGCACATCTTTACAGAAAGTGAAAGAGAGGACTGATTCAGAATGAACCTGTCTAGAGAGTGCTACTCTGTCAGGGGCTGTTGTAAGCCAGAGTAAGAATAGCTAGACCTGTCAGAATGTGCTGGAACATCAGCATTTTACACTACACACTAAGAAGCTCCTACTCTGTGAACGCCCTGTGTGTCTCAGCCAGACAAAACTCACAACCCTCTCTTACACAAGACATGGGGCATTCCGGCCTTTTCAGGAACATTAGCTCTGTGTATGTCTCTGTAATGGATATAGCATGGATTCTCCATTAGCTAACCCAGGGAACGGGAACACCATGTACCTCCTCAGCGTTCATGGGAATCTAATGGGAATACTGTGCCCTGAGCCGGTCAGAATGCCGCTAGGAAGTTCTTGTTCGCTTCATTGCTACATGCACCTCGTCTTGACTCACATCTCAATCCCTATCAGATCCAATCAATAATTATGTAGAAGGATTTGAATTGTGTTTTAACAATGTGGATCAATGAGGAGCGGATGCATCCTGTAATCTCCTGACCAGGACAGTTTGAGACGGGTAATGTCAAAGGAAATCAGACAAAAGAGCAAATATCCTGTCCTGATTCCTGCTTTGACTATAATATTAAATTGATATGTTCCTGTTGTCAATATGACTTGAGTCCTGCTCTACACCAGCCAATGGATTTGACAGTGGCTATGAGAGAAGTCAATGGAAGAGGACAGTTACATAGCTGAGGGTTATGTGGAGCCAGGAATATTTGCTAAACATGTATCCAGACCAGGAACACTCTGGTTTACATGGTCATCAACATCTCGTAGCCTTGACATGGGTCCTCCACTAGTTTGTGGTGGTGTGTGTGTGTGTTGGTTTAGAGAAACAGCCTGTTCTCATAGAGTAAACGTAACATAGTAAACGTAAATCTGGGACACTCAAATTGGTATGATATATTACGTTTGGTATGGTTACATAAGACAGAAAGTTACTTAAGGCAAAACTAAAGTAAGGTGGTTGGTCAGGGTGGATGGGTGGGAATATAACGCAAACATCTAGCAATGCAAAGGTTGAATGTTTGAATCTCATCACAGAAAACTTTAGGATTTTAGCTAATCAGCAACTGTTCTACTTTTTAGCTACAGTGGCTTGCGAAAGTATTCACACCCCTTGGTATTTTTCCTAATTTGTTGCCTTACAACCTGGAATGAAAATAGATTTTTGGGGGGGTTTGTATAATTTGATTTACACCACATCCCACCATTTTGAAGATGCAAAATATGTTTTATTGTGTAGCAAACAAGAAATAAGACAACAAAAAACCTGAAAACTTGAGCGTGCATAACTATTCACCAACCCAAAGTCAATACTTTGCAGAGCCACCTTTTGCAGCAATTACAGCTGCAAGTATCTTGGGGTATGTCTCTATAAGCTGGCCACTGGGATTTTTGCCCATTCTTCAAGGCAAAACTGCTCCAGCTCCTTCAAGGCTGATGGGTTCCACTGGTGTACAACAATCTTTAAGTCATACCACAGATTCGCAATTGGATTTAGGTCTGGGCTTTGACTCAGCCATTCCAAGACATTTAAATGTTTCCCCTTAAACCACTCGAGTGTTGCTTTAACAGTATGATTAGGGTCATTGTCCTGCTGGAAGGTGAACCTCTGCCCCAGTCTCAAATCTCTGGAAGACTGAAACAGGTTTCCCTCAAGAATTTCCCAATATTTAGCTCCAACCATCATTCCTTCAATTCTGACCAGTTCCTCAGTCCCTGCCAAATAAAAACATCCCAACAGCATGATGCTGCCACCACCATGCTTCACTGTGGGGATGGCATTCTTGGGGTGATGAGAGGTGTTATGTTTGCGGCTCATTTTTAGTCTCATCTGACCAGAGTACCTTCTTCCATATGTTTGGGGAGTCTCCCACATGCCTTTTGGCGAACACCAAACACGTTTGCTTATTTTATTTCTTTAAGCAATGGCTTTTTGTATGGTTTAAAGTGTGTATGGCTTAAAGTGGTCCTATGGACAGATACTCCAATTTCCACTGTGGAGCTTTGCAGCTCCTTCAGGGTTATCTTTGGTCTCTTTGTTGCCTCTCTGAGTAATGCTCTCTTTGCCTGGTCCGTGAGTTTTGGTGGGCGGCCATCTCTTAATAAACCAACCCTGATCTGCACAAGTTTGTCCTTGACCTGTTTGGAGAGCCCCTTGGTCTTCATGGTGCCCCTTGCTTAGTGGTGTTGCAGACTCTGGGGCCTTTTAGAACAGGTGTAAATATATTGAGATCATGTAGCAGATCATGTGACACTTAGATTGCACAAAGGTGGACATTATTTAACTAATTATGTGACTTCTGAAGTTAATTGGTTGCACCAGATCTTATTTAGGAGCTTCATAGCAAAGGGGGTGAAGGAAAGCTGCCGTTACCGTCAATATTACTCGCCAACGTGAAATCATTGGACAATAAACCAGATGAGGTAAGATCCCGAATATCCTACCAACGGGACATAAAAAATTATAATATCCTACGCTTCACGGAATCGTGGCTGAATGACAACATGGATACACTCTGTACCGGCGGGATACACTCTGCACCGGCAGGAGAGAACCGCACACTCCGGTAAGATGAGGGGAGGGGGGGAGTCTGTGCATATTTGTAAACAACAGCTGGTTGTAACGACGTTCGTCTGTTGTAAGAAGAGAGTCAGACCGAAATGCAGCGTGTAGGTTACTCATGACTTTAATGAATGAAAACGGTACATGAAATAACTGACATAAGAAAACAACAAACGAAACGTGAAACTAATTACAGCCTGGTGACTACAACACAGAGACAGGAACAAACACCCACAAAATACAATGCGAGCTCAGGCTACCTAAATACGGTTCCCAATCAGAGACAACGACAAGCACCTGACTCTGATTGAGAATCGCCTCAGGCAGCCAAGCCTAACTAGACACACCCCTAATCAGCCGCAATCCCAAATAATACAAACCCCAATACAAATACAACATATAAACCCATGTCACACCCTGGCCTACCCAAACATATAACAAAAACACAAAATACAATGACCAAGGCGTGACACTGGTGCACTAAGGAAGTCTCTAGATTTTGCTTGCCTGAAGTTGAGTAGATTGTGATAAACTACAGGCCACACTACTTGCCTAGAGAGTTCTCAGCTATACTTTTCTTGGCTGTTTATTTACCACCACAGACAGATGCTGGCACTAAGACCACACTTAGTCAGCTGTATATGGAAATAAGAAAACAGGAACCCACTCACCCAGAGGCGGCGCTCCTAGTGGCCTGAGACTTTAATGCAGGGAAACTTAAAACAGTTCTACCACATTTCTATCAACATGTTAAATGTGCAACCAGAGGGTAAAAATTTCTAGATCACCTGTACTCCACACACAGAGATGCCTCCCTCGCCCCCCATTTGGTAAATCCGACCACAACTCTATCTTCCTGATTCCTGCTTACAAGCAAAAATTAAAGCAGGAAGCACCAGTGACTTGGTATATAAAAAAAATGGTCAGATGAAGCAGATGCTAAACTACAGGACTGTTTTGCTATCACAGACTGGAACATGTTCTGGGATTCTTCCGATGACATTGAGGAATACACCACATCAGTCACTGGCTTTATCAATAAGTGCATTGAGGATGTCGTCCCCACAGTGACTGTACGTACATACCCCAACCAGAAGCCATGGATTACAGGCAACATTCACACTGAGCTAAAGGGAAGAGCTGCCGCTGTCAAGGTGTGGGACTCTAACCCGGAAGCTTACAAGAAATCCCACTCTGCCCTGCGACGAACCATCAAACAGGCAAAGCGTCAATGCAGGGCTAAGATTGAATCATACTACACCGGTTCCAACTCTCTTCGGATGTGGCAGAGCTTGCAAACTATTATAGACTACAAAGGGAAGCACAGCCGCGAGCTGCCCAGTGACACGAGCCTACCAGACGAGCTAAATCACTTCTATGCTCGCTTCGAGGCAAGCAACACTGAGGCATGCATGAGAGCATCAGCTGTTCCGGACGATTGTGTGATCACTCTCTCCATAGCCGACATGAGTAAGACCTTTAAACAGGTCAACATAAACAAGGCTGCCAGACAGATTACCAGGACGAGTACACATATGTGCACAGTCACTTTAACGATACCTACATGTACATACTACCTCAATAAGCCTGACTAACAGGTGTCTGTATATAGCCTTGCTACTCCTTTTTCAAATGTCTTTTTACTGTTGTTTTATTTCTTTACTCACCCCCCACACACACACACACACACACACACACACACACACACACACACACACACACACACACACACACACACACACACACACACACACACACACACACACACACACACACACACACACACACACACACACACACACACACACACACACACACACACACAGTCATGTTTTGTCATAGATTGTCATGTCTTGTCCCTGTGCTTTCTCTTCTATTCGTTTCCCCCTGCTGGTCTTATTAGGTTCTTTCCCTCTCTCTATCTCTCTCCCTCTCTCTCTCTCTCTCTCTCTCTCTATCGTTCCGTTCCTGCTCCCAGCTGTTCCTCATTCTCCTAACTACCTCGTTTACTCTTTCACACCTGTCCCCTATTTTGCCCTCTGATTAGAGTCCCTATTTCTCCCTCTGTTTCCGCTTTTGTCCTTGTCAGATCCTTGTTTGCTGTACTGTGTCCTTGTTCCGTCCTGTCGTGTTTTTGCCTTCTTCAGATGCTGCGTGTGAGCAGGTGTCTCTATCAGCTACGGCCTGCGCCAACCCGAAGCGACCTGCAGTCTGTGGTCGCATCTCCTGTTGTTCCCCTCTACTGACTAGAGGATTTCAGTTATTCCTGTTTGGACATTACCAATGAAAGAATTCAGGATTAATCGTTGGAATAAACTCTGTTTCTGTTAAGTCACTTTTGGGTCCTCATTCACCTGCATAACACACACACACACACCATCTTTTTTTTGGCACCACTGGTTAGAGCCTGTAAGTAAGCATTTCACTGTAAGGTTTACACCTGTTGTATTCTGCGCACGTGACAAATAAACTTTGATTTGATTTGGAATACATAGGCACGCACCCTTTTTCAGTTCTTCGTTTTTTTTAAACAAGTTTTTTTTTTTTTTACTTCACCAATTTTGACTATTTTATGTATGTCCATTACATGAAATCTAGCTAAACATATATTTAAATTACAGGTTGTAATGCAACAAAATAGGAAAAACACCAAGGGGGTTGAAATTTTTTTCCAAGGCACTGTATTTTGCAACTATTTAACATGTTAGCTAACCCTTCTCCTAACTCTAACCCCTAACCTAGCTAACGTTAGCCACCTAGCTAAAGTTAGCATTATCCACCTAACCAACACTAGCCACAATAAATTGGAATTGTAACATATTACATGTTTAGCAAATTCATAACATATTGTACGAATTGCAATTCATAACGTATCACACATCATATGAAATTAATTATGGACATCCACAAATTAATACATACCATACGAAACGTAACATATCATACTAAATGGAGTGTACCGGATTTACATTTACTATGTTACGTCTACCCCTCAGTCCAGGTTGAGAGAAATGGTTAGGGAGAGTTATGGTGGTAGAGGAGAGAGTTAGTCCAGGATCTGGTATCAGGGTGTAGGGTTTTATCTCGTTTGCTGCCGAGGTGTTATTGGTGTTGCGTCTCTAGGAGAAAGGGTGATTCTGTCCTGGTGAATATTTCATGCCCTGTTTGAATTATTAAAGCTCAGAGCGCAGGTGTGTGTGTTTATCAACAGAGATGTACTCTCGGTCTGTCAAGACGATTCATGGTTTCCGCTTGATCCGTCTCATATGATGCAGATATGTGTGTGTGTGTGTGAGTGTGTGTATAGGTGTGTGGGGGGCATTAAATCCAATCCTGTAACCATAGACCACAAGCATTGAGTGTCTTGGGAACTAGGAGAAGCTCACATGTCACAATTGAAATGAAACGCTCAATACCAGCACTGTTAGTCACAACAACACAACAACACCCAAAACAGAAGAGCATACCAAACATAAATCCCGAGTGTGTGTGTCACCCGCCAAAATAAAAGGAGCAGTGCTAAAATGTCAGCATATTCACAGAGAGAAAACCCTGAAAAGACTTCTGTGTTTAAAAAGGGGATGTTGGGCAACCTGATCGAAACCAGTTTACACAACAGAGGGACAGGGCTACTCTAACCATCAGCACAGTAAGGGGGAGATTGAGTGTGTGTTTACCTGGGTGTGATGTCTGTCCATATGTCTGTGCAGAGACGATGAGCTGGAGGAGTTTGACTTGATGTGACCCTCATCTTCCATTGAACCTGAAAAAAATCATATTTAAAAAATAAAGTTAAAAATATACACACACACACACACGAGAGAAAGCCATCAGTCAGTGAAGCCACTATGAAAGACAGAAGTGGAGAGATGGGATAGACAGAGTACCTGAGGCAGGAAACAGCATTGCAGTGGAGGAGAGGAGAGTACTCTGCCACTTCCACCCTTTCACTGTAATACTGGAATCCCACTCAGCTTCTGGATCAAATCATGTATTATCTATCATATATAACTTCTATCTAGTGTCTTTTATCGTGTATTACCTCCTGTCTATTGTCTATTATCTATCATATATAACTTCTATCTAGTGTCTTTTATCATCTATTATCTCCTGTCTATTGTCTATTATCTATCATATATAACTTCTATCTAGTGTCTTTTATCGTGTATTACCTCCTGTCTATTGTCTATTATCTATCATATATAACTTCTATCTAGTGTCTTTTATCATCTATTATCTCCTGTCTATTGTCTATTATCTATCATATATAACTTCTATCTAGTGTCTTTTATCGTGTATTACCTCCTGTCTATTGTCTATTATCTATCATATATAACTTCTATCTAGTGTCTTTTATCGTGTATTACCTCCTGTCTATTGTCTATTATATATCATCTATTACCTCCTGTCTATTGTCTATTATATATCATCTATTATCTCCTGTCTATTGTCTATTATCTATCATATATAACTTCTATCTAGTGTCTTTTATCGTGTATTACCTCCTGTCTATTATCTATCATCTATTATCTCCTGTCTATTGTCTATTATCTATCATCTATTATCTCCTGTCTATTGTCTATTATCTATCATCTATTATCTCCTGTCTATTGTCTATTATCTATCATCTATTATCTCCTGTCTATTATCTATCATATATAACTTCTATCTAGTGTCTTATCATGTATTACCTCCTGTCTATTGTCTATTATATATCATCTATTATCTCCTGTCTATTGTCTATTATATATCATCTATTATCTCCTGTCTATTGTCTATTATATATCATATATTACTCCTGTCTATTGTCTATTATCTATCATCTATTATCTCCTGTCTATTGTCTATTATATATCATCTATTATCTCCTGTCTATTGTCTATTATCTATCATGTATTACCTCCTGTCTATTGTCTATTATCTATCATGTATTACCTCCTGTCTATTGTCTATTATCTATCATCTATTATCTCCTGTCTATTGTCTATTATCTATCATGTATTACCTCCTGTCTATTATCTATCATGTATTACCTCCTGTCTATTGTCTATCATGTATTACCTCCTGTCTATTGTCTATCATGTATTACCTCCTGTCTATTGTCTATTATCTATCATATATTACCTCCTGTCTATTGTCTTGTATCTATCATGTATTACCTCCTGTCTATTGTCTATTATCTATCATGTATTACCTCCTGTCTATTGTCTATCATGTATTACCTCCTGTCTATTGTCTATTATCTATCATGTATTACCTCCTGTCTATTATCTATCATGTATTATCTCCTGTCTATTGTCTATTATCTATCATGTATTACCTCCTGTCTATTGTCTATTATCTATCATGTATTACCTCCTGTCTATTGTCTATTATCTATCATGTATTACCTCCTGTCTATTATCTATCATGTATTACCTCCTGTCTATTGTCTATCATGTATTACCTCCTGTCTATTGTCTATTATCTATCATCTATTATCTCCTGTCTATTGTCTATTATCTATCATATATAACTTCTATCTAGTGTCTTTTATCGTGTATTACCTCCTGTCTATTATCTATCATCTATTATCTCCTGTCTATTGTCTATTATCTATCATCTATTATCTCCTGTCTATTGTCTATTATCTATCATCTATTATCTCCTGTCTATTGTCTATTATCTATCATCTATTATCTCCTGTCTATTATCTATCATATATAACTTCTATCTAGTGTCTTATCATGTATTACCTCCTGTCTATTGTCTATTATATATCATCTATTATCTCCTGTCTATTGTCTATTATATATCATCTATTATCTCCTGTCTATTGTCTATTATATATCATATATTACTCCTGTCTATTGTCTATTATCTATCATCTATTATCTCCTGTCTATTGTCTATTATATATCATCTATTATCTCCTGTCTATTGTCTATTATCTATCATGTATTACCTCCTGTCTATTGTCTATTATCTATCATGTATTACCTCCTGTCTATTGTCTATTATCTATCATCTATTATCTCCTGTCTATTGTCTATTATCTATCATGTATTACCTCCTGTCTATTATCTATCATGTATTACCTCCTGTCTATTGTCTATCATGTATTACCTCCTGTCTATTGTCTATCATGTATTACCTCCTGTCTATTGTCTATTATCTATCATATATTACCTCCTGTCTATTGTCTTGTATCTATCATGTATTACCTCCTGTCTATTGTCTATTATCTATCATGTATTACCTCCTGTCTATTGTCTATCATGTATTACCTCCTGTCTATTGTCTATTATCTATCATGTATTACCTCCTGTCTATTATCTATCATGTATTATCTCCTGTCTATTGTCTATTATCTATCATGTATTACCTCCTGTCTATTGTCTATTATCTATCATGTATTACCTCCTGTCTATTGTCTATTATCTATCATGTATTACCTCCTGTCTATTATCTATCATGTATTACCTCCTGTCTATTGTCTATCATGTATTACCTCCTGTCTATTGTCTATTATCTATCATCTATTATCTCCTGTCTATTGTCTATTATATATCATCTATTACCTCCTGTCTATTATCTATCATATATCATCTATTACCTCCTGTCTATTATCTATCATGTATTACCTCCTGTCTATTGTCTATCATGTATTACCTCCTGTCTATTGTCTATTATCTATCATCTATTATCTCCTGTCTATTGTCTATTATCTATCATGTATTACCTCCTGTCTATTGTCTATTATCTATCATGTATTACCTCCTGTCTATTGTCTATTATCTATCATCTATTATCTCCTGTCTATTGTCTATTATCTATCATGTATTACCTCCTGTCTATTATCTATCATGTATTACCTCCTGTCTATTGTCTATCATGTATTACCTCCTGTCTATTGTCTATTATCTATCATATATTACCTCCTGTCTATTGTCTTGTATCTATCATGTATTACCTCCTGTCTATTGTCTATTATCTATCATGTATTACCTCCTGTCTATTGTCTATTATCTATCATGTATTACCTCCTGTCTATTGTCTATCATGTATTACCTCCTGTCTATTGTCTATTATCTATCATGTATTACCTCCTGTCTATTATCTATCATGTATTATCTCCTGTCTATTGTCTATTATCTATCATGTATTACCTCCTGTCTATTGTCTATCATGTATTACCTCCTGTCTATTGTCTATTATCTATCATCTATTATCTCCTGTCTATTGTCTATTATATATCATCTATTACCTCCTGTCTATTATCTATCATATATCATCTATTATCTCCTGTCTATTGTCTATTATCTATCATGTATTACCTCCTGTCTATTGTCTATTATCTATCATGTATTACCTCCTGTCTATTGTCTATTATCTATCATCTATTATCTCCTGTCTATTGTCTATTATCTATCATGTATTACCTCCTGTCTATTATCTATCATGTATTACCTCCTGTCTATTGTCTATCTTGTATTACCTCCTGTCTATTGTCTATCATGTATTACCTCCTGTCTATTGTCTATCATGTATTACCTCCTGTCTATTGTCTATTATCTATCATGTATTACCTCCTGTCTATTGTCTTGTATCTATCATGTATTACCTCCTGTCTATTGTCTATTATCTATCATGTATTACCTCCTGTCTATTGTCTATTATCTATCATGTATTACCTCCTGTCTATTGTCTATCATGTATTACCTCCTGTCTATTGTCTATTATCTATCATGTATTACCTCCTGTCTATTATCTATCATGTATTATCTCCTGTCTATTGTCTATTATCTATCATGTATTACCTCCTGTCTATTGTCTATTATCTATCATGTATTACCTCCTGTCTATTGTCTATTATCTATCATGTATTACCTCCTGTCTATTATCTATCATGTATTACCTCCTGTCTATTGTCTATTGTCTATCATGTATTACCTCCTGTCTATTGTCTATTATCTATCATGTATTACTCCTATCTAGTGTCTTTTATCATGCATTACCTCCTGTCTATTGTCTATTGTCTATCATATATTATCTCCTGTCTATTGTCTATTATCTATCATGTATTACCTCCTGTCTATTATCTATCATGTATTACCTCCTGTCTATTGTCTATCATGTATTACCTCCTGTCTATTGTCTATTATCTATCATGTATTACCTCCTGTCTATTGTCTATTGTCTATCATGTATTACCTCCTGTCTATTGTCTATTATCTATCATGTATTACCTCCTGTCTATTATCTATTATCTATCATGTATTACCTCCTGTCTATTGTCTATCATATATTACTCCTATCTAGTGTCTTTTATCATGTATTAACTCCTGTCTATTGTCTATTATCTATCATGTATTACCTCCTGTCTATTATCTATCATGTATTAACTCCTGTCTATTGTCTATCATATATTACCTCCTGTCTATTGTCTATTATCTATCATGTATTACCTCCTGGCTATTGTCTATTATCTATCATGTATTACCTCCTGTCTATTATCTATCATATATTACTCCTATCTAGTGTCTTTTATCATGTATTAACTCCTGTCTATTGTCTATTATCTATCATGTATTAACTCCTGTCTATTGTCTATTATCTATCATGTATTAACTCCTGTCTATTGTCTATTATCTATCATGTATTACCTCCTGTCTATTATCTATCATGTATTAACTCCTGTCTATTGTCTATCATATATTACCTCCTGTCTATTGTCTATTATCTATCATGTATTACCTCCTGGCTATTGTCTATTATCTATCATGTATTACCTCCTGTCTATTATCTATCATATATTACTCCTATCTAGTGTCTTTTATCATGTATTAACTCCTGTCTATTGTCTATTATCTATCATGTATTAACTCCTGTCTATTGTCTATTATCTATCATGTATTAACTCCTGTCTATTGTCTATTATCTATCATGTATTAACTCCTGTCTATTGTCTATTGTCTATCATATATTACTCCTATCTAGTGTCTTTTATCATGTATTAACTCCTGTCTATTGTCTATTATCTATCATGTATTAACTCCTGTCTATTGTCTATTGTCTATCATATATTACTCCTATCTAGTGTCTTTTATCATGTATTAACTCCTGTCTATTGTCTTGTATGTATTATATATTACTGCTGTCTATTGTCTATTATCTATCATATATTACTCCTATCTAGTGTCTTTTATCGTGTATTACCTTCTGTCTATTGTCTATTATATATCATCTATTATCTCCTGTCTATTGTCTATTATATATCATCTATTATCTCCTGTCTATTGTCTATTATATATCATCTATTACCTCCTGTCTATTGTCTATTATATATCATCTATTATCTCCTGTCTATTGTCTATTATATATCATCTATTATCTCCTGTCTATTGTCTATTATATATCATCTATTACCTCCTGTCTATTGTCTATTATATATCATCTATTATCTCCTGTCTATTGTCTATTATCTCCTGTCTATTGTCTATTATCTATCATCTATTATCTCCTGTCTATTGTCTATTATCTATCATCTATTATCTCCTGTCTATTGTCTATTATATATCATCTATTATCTCCTGTCTATTGTCTATTATATATCATCTATTACCTCCTGTCTATTGTCTATTATATATCATCTATTATCTCCTGTCTAGTCTATTATCTATCATCTATTATCTCCTGTCTATTGTCTATTATCTATCATCTATTATCTCCTGTCTATTGTCTATTATCTATCATCTATTATCTCCTGTCTATTGTCTATTATCTATCATCTATTATCTCCTGTCTATTGTCTATTATCTATCATATATTACTCCTATCTAGTGTCTTTTATCATCTATTATCTCCTGTCTATTGTCTATTATCTATCATCTATTATCTCCTGTCTATTGTCTATTATCTATCATCTATTATCTCCTGTCTATTGTCTATTATCTATCATATATTACTCCTATCTAGTGTCTTTTATCATCTATTATCTCCTGTCTATTGTCTATTATCTATCATCTATTATCTCCTGTCCATTGTCTATTATCTATCATCTATTATCTCCTGTCTATTGTCTATTATCTATCATCTATTATCTCCTGTCTATTGTCTATTATCTATCATCTATTATCTCCTGTCTATTGTCTATTATCTATCATATATTACTCCTATCTAGTGTCTTTTATCATCTATTATCTCCTGTCTATTGTCTATTATCAGTCATCTATTATCTCCTGTCTATTGTCTATTATCTATCATCTATTATCTCCTGTCTATTGTCTATTATCTATCATCTATTATCTCCTGTCTATTGTCTATTATCTATCATCTATTATCTCCTGTCTATTGTCTATTATCTATCATCTATTATCTCCTGTCTATTGTCTATTATCTATCATATATTACTCCTATCTAGTGTCTTTTATCATCTATTATCTCCTGTCTATTGTCTATTATCTATCATCTATTATCTCCTGTCTATTTTCTATCATATATTACTCCTATCTAGTGTCTTTTATCATGTATTACCTCCTGTCTATTGTCTTGTATGTATTATATATTACTCCTGTCTATTGTCTATTATCTATCATCTATTATCTCCTGTCTATTGTCTTTTATCTATCATGTATTACCGCCTGTCTATTGTATGTTTATATTATATATTACTCCTGTCTATTGTCTATCATGTATTATCTCCTGTCTATTGTCTATTATCTATCATATATTACCTCCTGTCTATTGTCTTGTATCTATTATATATTACTCCTGTCTATTGTCTATTATCTATCATCTATTATCTCCTACCTCAGTCTACTGTCTTATATCTATCATGTATTACCTCCTGTCTATTGTCTATTATCTATCATGTATTACCTCCTGTCTATTGTCTATTATCTATCATGTATTACCTCCTGTCTATTGTCTTTTATCTATAATTTATTACCTTGTGTCTATTGTCTATTATCTATCATGTATTACCTCCTGTCTATTATCTATCATGTATTACCTCCTGTCTATTGTCTTTTATCTATCATTTATTACCTTGTGTCTATTGTCTATTATCTATCATGTATTACCTCCTGTCTATTGTCTTTTATCTATCATGTATTACCTTGTGTCTATTGTCTATTATCTATCATGTATTTCCTCCTGACTGTTATCTATCATGTTTTACCTCCTGTCTATTATCTATAATTTATTACCTCCTATCTATTGCCTATTATCTATCATTTATTACCTCCTGCCTAATGTCTATTATCTATCATGTATTACCTCCAGTCTACTGTCTTATATCTATCATGTATTTCCTCCTGACTGTTATCTATCATGTTTTACCTCCTGTCTATTATCTATCATGTATTACCTCCTGTCTATTGTCTATTATCTATCATCTATTATCTCCTGTCTATTGTCTATTATCTATCATATATAACTTCTATCTAGTGTCTTTTATCGTGTATTACCTCCTGTCTATTATCTATCATCTATTATCTCCTGTCTATTGTCTATTATCTATCATCTATTATCTCCTGTCTATTGTCTATTATCTATCATCTATTATCTCCTGTCTATTGTCTATTATCTATCATCTATTATCTCCTGTCTATTATCTATCATATATAACTTCTATCTAGTGTCTTATCATGTATTACCTCCTGTCTATTGTCTATTATATATCATCTATTATCTCCTGTCTATTGTCTATTATATATCATCTATTATCTCCTGTCTATTGTCTATTATATATCATATATTACTCCTGTCTATTGTCTATTATCTATCATCTATTATCTCCTGTCTATTGTCTATTATATATCATCTATTATCTCCTGTCTATTGTCTATTATCTATCATGTATTACCTCCTGTCTATTGTCTATTATCTATCATGTATTACCTCCTGTCTATTGTCTATTATCTATCATCTATTATCTCCTGTCTATTGTCTATTATATATCATCTATTACCTCCTGTCTATTATCTATCATATATCATCTATTATCTCCTGTCTAGTGTCTATTATCTATCATGTATTACCTCCTGTCTATTGTCTATTATCTATCATGTATTACCTCCTGTCTATTGTCTATTATCTATCATCTATTATCTCCTGTCTATTGTCTATTATCTATCATGTATTACCTCCTGTCTATTATCTATCATGTATTACCTCCTGTCTATTGTCTATCATGTATTACCTCCTGTCTATTGTCTATCATGTATTACCTCCTGTCTATTGTCTATTATCTATCATATATTACCTCCTGTCTATTGTCTTGTATCTATCATGTATTACCTCCTGTCTATTGTCTATTATCTATCATGTATTACCTCCTGTCTATTGTCTATTATCTATCATGTATTACCTCCTGTCTATTGTCTATCATGTATTACCTCCTGTCTATTGTCTATTATCTATCATCTATTATCTCCTGTCTATTGTCTATTATATATCATCTATTACCTCCTGTCTATTATCTATCATATATCATCTATTATCTCCTGTCTATTGTCTATTATCTATCATGTATTACCTCCTGTCTATTGTCTATTATCTATCATGTATTACCTCCTGTCTATTGTCTATTATCTATCATCTATTATCTCCTGTCTATTGTCTATTATCTATCATGTATTACCTCCTGTCTATTATCTATCATGTATTACCTCCTGTCTATTGTCTATCATGTATTACCTCCTGTCTATTGTCTATCATGTATTACCTCCTGTCTATTGTCTATCATGTATTACCTCCTGTCTATTGTCTATTATCTATCATATATTACCTCCTGTCTATTGTCTTGTATCTATCATGTATTACCTCCTGTCTATTGTCTATTATCTATCATGTATTACCTCCTATCTATTGTCTATTATCTATCATGTATTACCTCCTGTCTATTGTCTATCATGTATTACCTCCTGTCTATTGTCTATTATCTATCATGTATTACCTCCTGTCTATTATCTATCATGTATTACCTCCTGTCTATTGTCTATTGTCTATCATGTATTACCTCCTGTCTATTGTCTATTATCTATCATGTATTACTCCTATCTAGTGTCTTTTATCATGCATTACCTCCTGTCTATTGTCTATTGTCTATCATATATTATCTCCTGTCTATTGTCTATTATCTATCATGTATTACCTCCTGTCTATTATCTATCATGTATTACCTCCTGTCTATTGTCTATCATGTATTACCTCCTGTCTATTGTCTATTATCTATCATGTATTACCTCCTGTCTATTATCTATCATGTATTACCTCCTGTCTATTGTCTATCATGTATTACCTCCTGTCTATTGTCTATTATCTATCATGTATTACCTCCTGTCTATTATCTATCATATATTACTCCTGTCTATTGTCTATTATCTATCATGTATTACCTCCTGTCTATTATCTATCATGTATTACCTCCTGTCTATTGTCTATCATGTATTACCTCCTGTCTATTGTCTATTATCTATCATGTATTACCTCCTGTCTATTGTCTATTGTCTATCATGTATTACCTCCTGTCTATTGTCTATTGTCTATCATGTATTACCTCCTGTCTATTGTCTATTATATATCATCTATTATCTCCTGTCTAGTGTCTTTTATCATGTATTACCTCCTGTCTATTGTCTATTGTCTATCATGTATTACCTCCTGTCTATTGTCTATTATATATCATCTATTATCTCCTGTCTAGTGTCTTTTATCATGTATTACCTCCTGTCTATTATCTATCATATATTACTCCTATCTAGTGTCTTTTATCATGTATTAACTCCTGTCTATTGTCTTGTATGTATTATATATTACTGCTGTCTATTGTCTATTATCTATCATATATTACTCCTATCTAGTGTCTTTTATCGTGTATTACCTTCTGTCTATTGTCTATTATATATCATCTATTATCTCCTGTCTATTGTCTATTATATATCATCTATTATCTCCTGTCTATTGTCTATTATATATCATCTATTACCTCCTGTCTATTGTCTATTATATATCATCTATTATCTCCTGTCTATTGTCTATTATATATCATCTATTATCTCCTGTCTATTGTCTATTATATATCATCTATTACCTCCTGTCTATTGTCTATTATATATCATCTATTATCTCCTGTCTATTGTCTATTATCTCCTGTCTATTGTCTATTATCTATCATCTATTATCTCCTGTCTATTGTCTATTATCTATCATCTATTATCTCCTGTCTATTGTCTATTATATATCATCTATTATCTCCTGTCTATTGTCTATTATATATCATCTATTACCTCCTGTCTATTGTCTATTATATATCATCTATTATCTCCTGTCTATTGTCTATTATCTATCATCTATTATCTCCTGTCTATTGTCTATTATCTATCATCTATTATCTCCTGTCTATTGTCTATTATCTATCATCTATTATCTCCTGTCTATTGTCTATTATCTATCATCTATTATCTCCTGTCTATTGTCTATTATCTATCATATATTACTCCTATCTAGTGTCTTTTATCATCTATTATCTCCTGTCTATTGTCTATTATCTATCATCTATTATCTCCTGTCTATTGTCTATTATCTATCATCTATTATCTCCTGTCTATTGTCTATTATCTATCATATATTACTCCTATCTAGTGTCTTTTATCATCTATTATCTCCTGTCTATTGTCTATTATCTATCATCTATTATCTCCTGTCTATTGTCTATTATCTATCATCTATTATCTCCTGTCTATTGTCTATTATCTATCATCTATTATTTCCTGTCTATTGTCTATTATCTATCATATATTACTCCTATCTAGTGTCTTTTATCATCTATTATCTCCTGTCTATTGTCTATTATCTATCATCTATTATCTCCTGTCTATTTTCTATCATATATTACTCCTATCTAGTGTCTTTTATCATGTATTACCTCCTGTCTATTGTCTTGTATGTATTATATATTACTCCTGTCTATTGTCTATTATCTATCATCTATTATCTCCTGTCTATTGTCTTTTATCTATCATGTATTACCGCCTGTCTATTGTATGTTTATATTATATATTACTCCTGTCTATTGTCTATCATGTATTATCTCCTGTCTATTGTCTATTATCTATCATATATTACCTCCTGTCTATTGTCTTGTATCTATTATATATTACTCCTGTCTATTGTCTATTATCTATCATCTATTATCTCCTACCTCAGTCTACTGTCTTATATCTATCATGTATTACCTCCTGTCTATTGTCTATTATCTATCATGTATTACCTCCTGTCTATTGTCTATTATCTATCATGTATTACCTCCTGTCTATTGTCTTTTATCTATAATTTATTACCTTGTGTCTATTGTCTATTATCTATCATGTATTACCTCCTGTCTATTATCTATCATGTATTACCTCCTGTCTATTGTCTTTTATCTATCATTTATTACC
>NC_060181.1:81051761-81088151 GCF_021184085.1 Oncorhynchus gorbuscha | reverse complement strand
CTTGTCCATGTGCTCCCCATTCTATTCGTTTCCCTCTGCTGGTCTTATTAGGTTCTTTCCCTCTTTCTATCCCTCTCTCTCCCCCTCCCTCTCTCACTCTCTCCCCCCCCCTCTCTCTATCGTTCCGTTCCTGCTCCCAGCTGTTCCTATTCCCCTAATCATCATTTAGCCTTCCCACACCTGTTCCCGATCCTTTTCCCTGATTAGAGTCCCTATTTCTCTCCTTGTTATTCGTTTCTGCCCTGTCGGTTCCTTGTCTAGAATTCACCGTGCTGTGTTTGTGTATCGCCCTGTCGTGTCGTGTTTTCCTCAGATGCTGCGTGGTGAGCAGGTGTCTGAGTCTGTCTGGTTCAAGTGCCTTCCCGAGGCAACCTGTTGTTCACCTGCTGTTCAAGATCGAGTCTCCAGTTTGTCCTCGTCATTTCGAGTGAAAGTTGTGTTTTTTGGATTGTATTTACTTTACTGGATTAAAGACTCTGTTTTCGCCAAGTCGCTTTTGGGTCCTCTTTCACCAGCATGACAGAAAGTTTCTGTCGGCTGAATGAGCGACACCGGTTGAGCTTTCCTACAGCGTTTCCTTCCAGAAGCCATGAGAAAGTTCTCTGGCTGCGGGGACCGTGCAAGGGGATTTATACTACCATCTGTACTTACTGGTGACTGAGACGGTGTTTCATCCTTTCCTACACTGAAATTACCCTTGCCTAACGATTGTGTCTGAAGCTGGGCTTGGAGCACAGCTATCCTCGACGTAAGGCGATCATTCTCCTGTATATTAGTACAGCAACTGCAATTAGAAGGCATCATGTTAATGTTACTAATTAGCTTCGGCTGGTGGAGGTCCTGACAAACCACGTCCAGATAAAGCATCTGGAGTGAAAAGGTTTAATGAAAAAAGTCGAGCGAGGGAAAAACTAAAAATATAAATGGTAATTAAAAAGTAAAAACCGTAAAGTTGGCAGGTAGCAAAGTATGGTTGGCAACAAATGCACAGCAACACGTAAACAAGTCTACAAGTTGTGACCAGAAATTACAAAAATAAAACTGTGTTCTACATGTATATATGACTATCGGACAGAGTTTACACACACCTATTACATTGAGACAGTCCCAGTCAATAGCAGTATGAATCAATATTTATTTTGGGTGTAGGAAGGTGTAGCACACTTACTTCGATGTGCTGAAGTCCACCACTAAACAGGGTTCCTCATGTGTTTATTAATCCCAAACTACTATGAATTGTAAAGGCTGGTTTAAACTTGGTCTTAAGACATGTCTGTAGACAATTAGAATGTGACAAGTGTTGCTGGTCAAAACAACATTTCATGTATACTCAGGTGGAATGCCTGTAGACTGTTGGTTCCCTTTTCGGGGACAGATGAAGCATGTTCAACTTTGACCCCGTCGCAGCGTCTGTTGACATGTTTACCTCGCTGAGACAGCAACGAAACAGTGCACAAGTTCAACAGTTCTCTGGTAGAATGCCCTGCTTTGATTTCGTCACGCTCAAAACATTAAGCTGTTTTCTGTAATTAGCTCGTAAATAATTGTAAATAATGGTCTTGTTGATTTTATTTTCCTGTAATAATGAATAAGAAATGTGCTGCAGTTAAGATGTTGTCAGCTATGATCTGGTCATTATTTAAATAAGATAGAAACTAACCAAAACATTGTTTAGAAAGCGTTTAATTGCCTGGCTTGTCAGATTAACGTGTACTAAATGGATGAGTGCTTCTACATCTGCACTGCTTGCTGTTTGGGGTTTTAGGCTGGGTTTCTGTACAGCTCTTTGTGACATTGGCTGATGTAAAAAGGCTTTATAAATACATTTGATTGATAAGTGTTAAAATATAGCAGCTATGCTTTTTTGGAGCATCGGGCTGTGGTGTAATGCAGCCTGTCTTTTTTGAGTTTATTCCTTTTCATAACGACAACGACAAGTTTGATGTCGGATGACAATAGAATGTTCATTACGTCACTGGGACTGTCTGCAGACATGTCGATAGACCAACTGTAAACCAGCCTTAAAGTGATGAAAACATGAGGAGGATGGAGAAGTATGGCTACTGTTGTAAGGCATTTTAGACAGGATATTAGTGTCTCCTTGCATGATCTGAACACTCATCATTGCCCTCCGGTGCTCGGGAGTTAACGCTTTACAATGTGAAAATCCTTTTAAGCTTTACACTGTGAACCACTGCACACAATTTCACACTGCCATTTCACACTGCCATTTCACACTGCCAATTCACACTGCCATTTCACACTGCCAATTCAGATGTCAATTCAGATGTCAATTCAGATGTCAATTCCGACTGCCATTTCACTCTGCCATTTCTTCAATGTGCTTGTCACCTTTCGATGTTTCCCCTTCCACAGCAACCTAAAATACAGTACAAGCTACACACGTATATCCCCCTACACACACACACACACACACACACACACACACACACACACACACACACACACACGCACACGCACACGCACACGCACACACACCATATCCTCAATGTGTGTCATATCCTCAATGTCTGCCATTTTTCATTCATAGTCAGATATCCCTTTATCATAATGTTCCTAGATCAGATGTCTGGTGCTACAACCAGAGCAGAATGGGCATTGTGCTGTTCACAGTCCATGTACTGTATTCCAATGACACTGTATATTTTAGTACATGGGCATATCACTGCCTTGTTGTAATGGTTGTTGTTGTTTTCCTGTCTCTTCCCCCTCTTTTTGGAAATTACATACAGTATGTTTTACCTGCACACATTGTGTGTAAAAAATAACAAAATATTATATATGTGTTGTATCATACTTTTTTTATAAATACCTGTACAGCAATAAAGCACAATTGTGTCCATTCCCTTGTCGTGTGTGTGTGTGTGTGTGTGTGTGTGTGTGTGTGTGTGTGTGTGTGTGTGTGTGTGTGTGTGTGTGTGTGTGTGTGTGTGTGTGTGTGTGTGTGTGTGTGTGTGTGTGTGTGTGTGTGTGTGTGTGTGTGTGTGTGTGTGTGTGTGTTTAACTATGGGGACCACAAGAATAGTAAACAAACAAAAATTGACCAACTGAGGACATTTTGTTAGTCCCCGCGACAAATGCTTTTTCTAAGGAGTTTAGGGTTAAGGGTAGAGTTAGTGTTAGGGTTAGAATTATTTAGGGTTAGGGTTCGGAGCTGGCATTACCTTTACTGTTAGGAGCTAGGGTTAGGTTTAGGGTTAAGGTTAGGAAAAGAGTACAGGTCAGGTTTAGAATTGTGTGTCCCCACAAGGTTAGCTGTACAAGACTGTTTGTGCGTGCGTTCGCTCATTTGTTTGTATGTATGTAGTTACGTATGTTTTGGTATTGTGTATCTATTCATTCTCTGACGTGTTGGTGTCTGCGTGCGTGCATCGGCTCGCTTCTTTGAATACATGTACTTATGTTTGTGTGTCTAGGAAGACCTTCTACCGTGACAATGTTAACCAGCCCATTGTTGTGTAAACAGCGTAGCAGGTGAAAGGCAGCGTATTATAATGTGTCATGTTTTACAGCCACTCACAGAGAGATTAGCACAGTGTGACACAGTCACAAGTACGCAAGTCATTTGTGGTTTTTGTCAGGTTTTCTGGGGGTTACAGCATCAGCGTCATCACCCGTCAGAGGCATAACTGACACAAACACACACTTAGTCTCACACACACACACACACACACACACACACACACACACACACACACACACACACACACACACACACACACACACACACACACACACACACACACACACACACACACACACACACACACACACACACACACACACACACACACACACACACACACACACACATCTCTCCTCAGATCAAGTGAGACAGTGTGCCAGGGATTCTTGAGATCTTAACCTTGTGTTGAAACCTTTTAAATAACATTAAAGGCGGCCATGCTTTTACAGTGCTGTAAACAGGTACAGTACATACACACACACACACACATACACACACAGCCTGAAGTGTCAGTAATAAAAGAGGCTGGTTTGTTGTGAGGTGTAGCAGGGTTGTGTAATATTCAACAACCCATCACAGTCTCACTGCAGAATTAAACATTTTTGCACTTTTATCAAAACATCACATTTCAAAATTTCTGCAAAAAACATCACATTTGGAAGTCAAAGTTAAGGGTTATCAAATCAAAATAAAATAAAATTGTATTGGTCACATACACATGGTTAGCAGAAGTGAATGCGAGGGCAGCAAAATGCTTGTGCTTCTAGTTCCGACAATGCAGTAAAACTAACAAGTAATTAACAATTTCACAACAACTACCTATTACACACAAGTGTAAAGGAACGAATAAGAATATGTACATAGAAATATATGGATGAGTGATGGCCGAACGGCAGAGGCAAGATGCAGTAGATGGTATAGAGTACAGTATATACATATGAGATGAGTAATGTAGGGTATGTAAACATTATATAAAATGGCTTTTAGAGAGATTTGAGTCAGTATGTTGGCAGCAGCCACTCAATGTTAGTGGTGGCTGTTTAACAGTCTGATGGCCTTGAGATAGAAGCTGTTTTTCAGTCTCTCGGTCCCAGCTTTGATGCACCTGTACTGACCTCGCCTTGTGGATGATAGCGGGGTGAACAGGCAGTGGCTCGGGTGGTTGTTGTCCTTGATGATCTTTATGGCCTTCCTGTGACATCGGGTGGTGTAGGTGTCCTGGAGGGCAGGTAGTTTTCCCCTGGTGATGCGTTGTGCAGACCTCAATACCCTCTGAAGAGCCTTACGGTTGTGGGCAGAGCAGTTGCCATACCAGGCGGTGAAACAGCCTGTCAGGATGCTCTCGGTTATGCCTCAGTAAAAGTTTGTGAGTGTTTTTGGTGACAAGCCAAATTTCTTCAGCTTCCTGAGGTTGAAGAGGCTCTGTTGCGCCTTCTTCACCACACTGTCTGTGTGGATTGCCCATTTCAGTTTGTCCGTGATGTGTACGCCGAGGAACTTAAAACATTCCACTTTCTCCACTACAATCCCGTCAATGTGGAAAGAGGGTGCTCCTTCTGCTGTTTCCTGAAGTCCACTATCATCTCCTTTGTTTTGTTGAGTGTGAGGTTATTGTCAGAGGGCCCTCACCTCCTCCCTGTAGACCGTCTCGTCGTTGTTGGTAATCAAGCCTACCAGTATAGTGTCGTCTGCAAACTTGATGATTGAGTGCATGGCCACGCAGTCATGCGTGAACAGGGAGTACAGGAGAGTACTGAGAACGCACCCTTGTGGGGCCCCTGTGTTGAGGATCAGCGGGGTGGAGATGTTGTTTTCTACCCTCACCACCTGGGGGCGTCCCGTCAGAAAGGGTCTCAAGCTTTATGATGAGTTTGGAGGGTACTATGCTGTTAAATGCTGAGCTGTAGTCAATGAACAGCATTCTTACATGGGTATTCCTCTTGTCCAGATGGGATAGGGCAGTGTGCAATGTGATTGTGATTGCATCGTCTGTGGACCTATTGGGGCAGTAAACAAATTGGAGTGGGTCTAGGGTGTCAGCTAGGGTGGAGGTGATATGGTCCTTGACTAGTCTCTCAAAGCACTTCATGATGACGGAAGTGAGTGCTACGGGGCGGTAGTCATTTAGCTCAGTTACCTTAGCTTTCTTGGGAACAGGAACAATGGTGGCCCTCTTGAAGCATGTGGGAATAGCAGACTGGGATAGGGATTGATTGAATATGTCTGTAAACACACCAGCCAGCTGGTCTGCGCATGCTCTGAGGACACGGCTAGGGATGCCGTCTGGGTCGGCAGCCTTGCGAGGGTTAACACTTTCAAATGTTTTACTCACGTTGGCTGTGGTGAAGGAGAGCCCGAGGTTTTGGTAGTGGGTCGTGTCGGTGGCACTGTATGGTTTTCTTTTTGAAATCTGTAATTGACTGTAGAACCTGTCACATACCTCTCGTGTCTGAGCCGTTGAATTGCGACTCTACTTTGTCTCTATGCTGACGCTTAGCTTGTTTGATTGCCTTGCGGAGAGAATAGCTACACCATTTGTATTTGGTCATGTTTAGGTTAAAGGTTAGGTTTTTGGATAGGGTTAAAACATGAGGTCTGGGCATTTATTCTGAATGGTTAAGGCAAGGGTTAAGTTAAGGTTTAAGGTAAGGGGTTCGGGTAAGGGGTTCAGGTAAGGGTTAAGGTAAAGGTTAAGGCAAGGGTTAAGTTAAGGTTTAAGGTAAGGGGTTCAGGTAAGGGTTAAAGTAAATGTTAAGGCAAGGGTTAAGTTAAGGTTTAAGGTAAGGGGTTCGGGGTTCGGGTAAGGGGTTCAGGTAAGGGTTAAGGTAAAGGTTAAGGCAAAGGTTAAGTTAAGGTTTAAGGTAATGGGTTCGGGGTTCAGGTAAGGGTTCAGGTAAGGGTTAAAGTAAATGTTAAGGCAAGGGTTAAGTTAAGGTAAGGGGTTCGGGGTTCGGGTAAGGGGTTCAGGTAAGGCTTAAGGTAAAGGTTAAGGCAAGGGTTAAGTTAAGGTTTAAGGTAAGGGGTTCGGGTAAGGGGTTCAGGTAAGGGTTCAGGGTTAGGGTTAAAGTAAAGGTTAAGGCAAGGGTTAAGTTAAGGTTTAAGGTAAGGGGTTCGGGGTTCGGGTAAGGGGTTCAGGTAAGGGTTAAGGTAAAGGTTAAGGCAAGGGTTAAGTTAAGGTTTAAGGTAAGGGGTTCGGGGTTCTGGTAAGGGGTTCAGGTAAGGGTTAAGGTAAATGTTAAGGTAAAGGTTATGGTTTGAGATAGGGTTAAAACAAACAATAGAAAGATTGTCCACCACTGGGATTGAACACGCATCCTTCAGGTCCAGAGATCACAGCCATTCACCACCTCCGTCCTCAACACCCTAGCAAAACCTAAGCCCACTTGATGGCCCCTAGTGGACATGAACAGAGGTCCAATTTCAAAGTCAATCTTTAGCAATCTGGTATTATTAGGTCCCGTAAAAATAAGAAAAACAAAGAGATTATGAGCTGATAACCTGTTTTGTCACAGAACGTCTCAACACATACAATTGTATGAGTGTTCTTGTGCATGTGTGCCTGTGTGTGTCTAGCAGATTGAGATAAGGGAGATATAGAGAGAGCGTGGCCTGTATATTTGCCCAGATGCAACCGTTTTCCCTGCCGTCACCATGGATAGAAATGATTTCCCCTGCAACACATTCATTTACAGATTATTATCCATGACATTTGCGTGCATGTTGCCCATCTCCCCAGGTGCCAGGCCACTATACTCTCAGCATGGCCCGGAGTGTCTCTCTGCTGCTGCTGTTGACATTTACAGGGATATGTGAAGTACCTGCCAGGTATTTGAGCTGCAGGTAGATTCTGTAGCACGTTCAGGTCACGGCAGGCAGGTGGGAGAGGCTGCAGTCTGCTTCCCACATTAGAGGGACATTTGCATCTCACACTATGTGCAAACAAGCAGGAGTAAAGTGTAAGGATTGTTAGTAAATTAGGCTACCACAGGGCCACAGCTCAATGTGTGTGTGAGTCTTTGTTTGCTCTGTGTCGTCCAATAGGTGTCCTTTTTAAAAAGCAATGACGTCTGCTGGTTTTTACCTTCGGGTGCAGAGGGGAGATGACATCGTGTGTGTGTGTGTGTGTGGGGGCGGTTAAGTGGGGTTAATTTCGTGTCTGATGTTATATTTGCTGTTCCAGAGAGAGAGAGAGAGAGAGAGAGAGAGAGAGAGAGAGAGAGAGAGAGAGAGAGAGAGAGAGAGAGAGAGAGAGAGAGAGAGAGAGAGAGAGAGAGAGAGAGAGAGAGAGAGAGAGAGAGAGAGAGAGAGAGAGAGAGAGAGAGAGAGAGAGAGAGAGAGAGAGAGAGAGAGAGAGAGAGACTGTGGAATGATTTAGGAAGGAAGATGGTAGCATTTGATGTACTGACCAGAGACACACTGAACCGGGGCAAACAAGCAAGTCCCTGGAAAAATCTATAAAAACAATTTTAGGCCACCATTTTTCGAAATACACACCGAGTCTCTCTCTCACAAACATACACACACGTAAGAACACACTTATTTACACAGAGCACAAAGTACAACTGTATTGACAGTGAGGGAGTGGGGAAGAAGAGGGGGGGGGGTTGACGGGGACACAATAGTCTCTAATAAGGACTGTGACCTGTGCTCAAATATGTTGGAGTGGGATGTCACACGTCCTCTTCAGTCTCTGGTGTGCTTGTCCCTTCACCTGCACTTGACTATCTCATCAACAAGTGTGCACACACACATTCACACACATTCAACAACCCCTCTAGCACTATCACAAAAGCATAACCGCAAACAGACACACTGTTTGACCCCCTCCAGGCCCTAACCTATATCCTGTCCTCCAGACCAGAGACAGGCCTTATGGGCTTCACTTCCAGATTTATCCCCAGTTTTACAATGGTAGTGGGATCATCCAGTCATTTAGTCTGGGTTGACTATGGTAGTGGGATTATCCAGTCATTTAATCTGGGTTGACTATGGTAGTGGGATTATCCAGTCATTTAGTCTGGGTTGACTATGGTAGTGGGATCATCCAGTCATTTAGTCTGGGTTGACTATGGTAGTGGGATTATCCAGTCATTTAGTCTGGGTTGACTATGGTAGTGGGATCATCCAGTCATTTAGTCTGGGTTGACTATGGTAGTGGGATTATCCAGTCATTTAGTCTGGGTTGACTATGGTAGTGGGATTATCCAGTCATTTAGTCTGGGTTGACTATGGTAGTGGGATCATCCAGTCATTTAGTCTGAGTTGACTATGGTAGTGGGATTAGGTTGACTATGGTAGTGGGATCATCCAGTCATTTAGTCTGGGTTGACTATGGTAGTGGGATTATCCAGTCATTTAGTCTGGGTTGACTATGGTAGTGGGATTATCCAGTCATTTAGTCTGGGTTGACTATGGTAGAGAGATTATCCAGTCATTTAGTCTGGGTTGACTATGGTAGTGGGATTATCCAGTAATTTAGTCTGGGTTGACTATGGTAGTGGGATTATCCAGTCATTTAGTCTGGGTTGACTATGGTAGTGGGATTATCCAGTCATTTAGTCTGGGTTGACTATGGTAGTGGGATTATCCAGTCATTTAGTCTGGGTTGACTATGGTAGTGGGATTATCCAGTCATTTAGTCTGGGTTGACTATGGTAATGGGATCATCCAGTCATTTAGCCTGGGTTGACTATGGTAGTGGGATCATCCAGTCATTTAGTCTGGGTTGACTATGGTAGTGGGATTATCCAGTCATTTAGTCTGGGTTGACTATGGTAGTGGGATCATCCAGTCATGTGACGAAGATGATGGTGATGAAGGTGTCGTGACACCACTCACGGTAATAGGTGTGTGGTGAACAATGTCTCTATTGGCTCATCACAGAGTGACAGAAGTTCCCTTGAGTAAATGAGACTAAGGCCATGAAATGAAGGACCGTGACTAGAGCAGGATCCTATACTGGTTTACAACAGACTTTTACTGGTGTAACTAGTTTCAGGGTTTCCCAGTGTTCTAGTTGACAGTTGCCTAGCTACTGGTGCATTTCACTACTATTCATCTGGATTGTTCAATGTTGCTTGGAGATGCTGTGCTGAGATGACTGCATAGCGTCTACTTCAGTATGTGTGAGCATGTACAAACTTCATAAGAGCCAAAGGTTAAGGGTTAGGCTCTTAACATGGTTGGGGCCTTATGGGTGGGTCAATACTCCAGAAACATATTCTTCCCCCACCCCATCAACCTCTTTATAGAGACCCATTAATGTCCACCTCTCCCCCCACATTTACTGTCCTGTTCAGTGTCCTCTCCACCCCATTCCACACACACACCCTTACCCCCATCACCATGCACAGACCCCTCCATCTCTCCCACCCTCTCTGTCCTCCACCCACCCTGTTCTCGTTTCCCACAAATCCTAAGGGCCAGGCCGCCTAAGGGCCAGACCGCCTAGTGTGTTTTGCTTGAGAGAGTAACGTGGTGGAAACCATTTTCAGTTAGAGACTAGCAGGGCCATGTCTCTAGACAGATCCATTACCATGGATCAAACTGCTGCAACACACACACATATACACGACAAACAAAGAGACACAATACACACAGAGACAATAGACACGGAGACAATACACACACAGAGACACAACACAAACAGAGACACAATACACACAGAGGCACAATACACACATATACACAACACACACAGAGAGACAGTACAGACAGAGACAATACACACAGAGATAATACACACACAGAGACAATACACACACAGAGACAATACACACCAAGCGACAATACACACCAAGAGACAATACACACAGAGATAATACACACACAGAGACAATGCACACACAGAGACAATGCACACACAGAGACAATACACACAGATAGACAATACACACAGATACGCAATACACACAGATAAACAATGCACACAGAGACACAATACACACAGATACGCAATACACACAAAGACACAATACACACAGATACACACAGAGACCATACAGACAGAGACAATACACACAGAGACACAATACACACACAGAGACACTACACACAATACTCACCAAGAGACAATACACACAGAGACAATACACACAGAGACAATGCACACTCTGAGACACAATAAACACATATATACAATACACACAGATATACAATATACACAGAGACACAATACACACAGAGCCACAATATACACTGCGACAGACACAATACACACAGATACAACACACACAGAGACAATACTCACAGAGACACAATACACACATATAGACAATACACACATATACACAACACACACACACATAGACAATACAAATGGAGACACAATAAACACATATACACTATACACACAAAGACAATACACACGGAGCAATACACACACTGAGACACAACACACACACAGACACTACACACCGATAGACAATACACACAGTAACACAAAACACACAGTGACACAATACACACAGAGACAATATACACACACAGACAATAAACAACCTGAGACACAATAAACACAGAGAAACATTAAAACACAGAGACACAATACACACAGAGCAGAGACAAAATACAAACAGACACAATACACAAAGGCACACAATACACACAGACACACAATACACACAGAGACACAATACACACAGAGACACAATGCACACGGAGACAATACACATAGAGAGACACAATGCACACATATACACAACACACACACAGAGACAATACATACAGACACAACACACTTACACACAGAGACACAATAAACACAGTTACACACAGCTACCTCGACACTCTACACACAGAGACTCACGCACTCCAATATCCCCATATAAAACACACCCTCCAACACTTTACACACACACTCCCCCACCATCAAACACACACACACGTGTCCATTTACTGCGTACAACACATGTATCCCCTTACTGCCTATAACACATGTATCTCCTTACTGCCTACAACACATGTATCTCCTTATTGCCTTCAACACCTACAACACATGTATCCCCTTACTGTCTACAACACATGTATCTCCTTATTGCCTTCAACACCTACAACACATGTATCCCCTTACTGTCTACAACACATGTATCTCCTTATTGCCTTCAACACCTACAACACATGTATCCCCTTACTGTCTACAACACATGTATCTCCTTATTGCCTTCAACACCTACAACACATGTATCCCCTTACTGCCTTCAACACCTACAACACATGTATCCCCTTACTGCCTACAACACATGTATCCCCTTACTGCCTATAACACATGTATCCCCTTACTGCCTCCAACACATGTATCTCCTTATTGCCTTCAACACCTACAACACATGTATCCCCTTACTGCCTCCAACACATGTATCTCCTTATTGCCTTCAACACCTACAACACATGTATCTCCTTATTGCCTTCAACACCTACAACACATGTATCTCCTTATTGCCTTCAACACCTACAACACATGTATCTCCTTATTGCCTTCAACACCTACAACACATGTATCTCCTTATTGCCTTCAACACCTACAACACATGTATCTCCTTATTGCCTTCAACACCTACAACACATGTATCCCCTTACTGCCTATAACACATGTATCCCCTTACTGCCTCCAACACATGTATCTCCTTATTGCCTTCAACACCTACAACACATGTATCCCCTTACTGCCTCCAACACATGTATCTCCTTATTGCCTTCAACACCTACAACACATGTATCCCCTTACTGCCTCCAACACCTACAACACATGTATCTCCTTACTGCCTCCAACACATGTATCCCCTTACTGCCTACAACACTTGTATCCCCTTACTGCCTACAACACATGTATCCCCTTACTGCCTACAACACTTGTATCCCCTTACTGCCTACAACACTTGTATCCCCTTACTGCCTACAACACATGTATCCCCTTACTGCCTACAACACATGTATCCCCTTACTGCCTACAACACATGTATCCCCTTACTGCCTACAACACATGTGTCCCCTTACTGCCTACAACACATGTATCCCCTTACTGCCTACAACACATGTATCCCCTTACTGCCTACAACACATGTGTCCCCTTACTGCCTACAACACATGTATCCCCTTACTGCCTACAACACTTGTGTCCCCTTACTGCCTACAACACATGTATCCCCTTACTGCCTACAACACATGTATCCCCTTACTGCCTACAGCACGTGTCCCCTTACTGCCTACAACACATGTATCCCCTTACTGCCTACAACACATGTGTCCCCTTACTGCCTACAACACATGTATCCCATTACTGCCTACAACACTTGTGTCCCCTTACTGCCTACAACACATGTGTCCCCTTACTGCCTACAACACATGTATCCCCTTACTGCCTACAACACAATTATCCCCTTACTGCCTACAACACATGTGTCCCCTTACTGCCTACAACACATGTATCCCCACTGCCTACAACACATGTGTCCCCTTACTGCCTACAACACATGTAACCCCTTACTGCCTCCAACACATGTAACCCCTTACTGCCTACAACACATGAACACAATTCCAAACCTCCCCTCCCCCAGTGGCTTGATATACTGGCATGTCAATGCAGAGCTTCCTGGTGCTTTTTTGATAGAAATACAGACTGATGTATCAAAGTCTGCACAATGGAAACAGATGATGAACCTGTGCTACTCTCCTCCTAACCTCCACTGGAACAGAAGAAACACAGCAGGTCTGGAGACAGCGAGGATGTGTCTGATGATGTAGCTAATTAACCCAGCAATTAACGAGATGCTATTCTGCTGGGAGTGGACAGACACACGCACACACAAACAAATGTCTTAAACACACGCACACACACAAACAGTACGTCTCTCAATCTCACACACACACAAACACGCACACACACACACAAACATTAATGTCTCAAACACACACATCTCTCACTCAGACACACATATCTCTCTCTCACACACACAGTCTTGTTTAACTTACACACAATTGATTCCCATTTAGAATCCTATTTTCCCTAACCCTAAACCGAATCCCACAAAAAATAGCCTTTATCCTTTTGGGGCTGACAAAACTGTACTATTCTGGTGGGGACTTCTGCTCCACACGCTAGCATCCCAGTGGTTCTAACGAGGGCAGTAATGAGTTCAAATCCAGTGTCTCAGGTAGTCCGCTTCCTCCTGCCTGGATCTCTGATCAGAAGACCATGGGAACATATAAAAAAACACAATCGCTGGGAACTTTATTAAATGATGTCAATAACCTCAGTAATGTTTCATTGGTAACTGGAAGCATATTCTGGGCCGTGTAACAGTTGTATAGCAATGCTGTTTTTCTTCCCCAGGCCATTCCACTCTATATCTCTACAGTATGTTAGCTGTGTATCATGTTTATATTAATACACACACACACACACACACACACACACACACACACACACACACACACACACACACACACACACACACACACACACACACACACACACACACACACACACACACACACACAGTGCTATGTCCAATATTCATAGCCTACAGTAGAACCCGTGCCTTGGAAATATGATTAATTGTGCTTAAACTGATTTGTTAAAAGAAACATAGCAGTACAGGAACGCTGTGCAAGACAAAATGCACAGTTAAGATGTTTGTCACTTCCTTTAAGCTTTTCTATAGTCTATACACTGTACTCTTTCTACATTGGTGTAGCCTGTCAGCTGGAACATGAAACGTTTGCTATTCCATCATCTATTGAACACTGTCAGTCGTGAGTTGTGAGAGTGGAGATATGATAAGGCGGCAATCGCCTAGCATTTAGAGCATTGGGTCAGTAACCGAAAAGTTGCTGGTTCGAATACCTCAGCCCGGCAAAGTGAAAAATCTGCCGATGTGCCCTTAATTTAAGCAAGGCACGTAACCCTAATTTGCTCCATGGGTGCCATACTACTGACCCTGTAAAACAAAACATTTCACTGCACCTATCTGGTGTATTTGACAATACAACATGAGATTTTATGGAGATATGAGATAAGAAGGGGAAATTTGTTGGGAACACCCTTAACTTTCCTCTGCCACAATTCTATAGGGCTATGTATTCGCCCACATCCTCATGCCTTTTGCACACATTGTATATGGACTCCCCTTTTTTTCTACTGTGTTATTGACTTGTTAATTGTTTACTCCATGTGTAACTCTGTGTTGTCTGTTCACACTGCTATGCTTTATCATGGCCAGGTCGCAGTTGCAAATGAGAACTTGTTCTCAACTAGCCTACCTGGTTAAATAAAGGTGAAAAAAAAAAAAAAAATTAAAAACAAATTAAAAAATGTATAGAGGCTGGGTTTGATAAGGCCAGGCTCTATATTTAATTTGACCTTTATTTAACTAGGCAAGTCAGTTAATTAAGAACAATTTCTTATTTTCAATGATGGCCTCGGAACAGTGGGTTAACTGCCTTGTTCAGGGGCAGAACAACAGATTTTTACCTTGTCAGCTCAGGGATTTGATCTTGCACCCTTTTGGTTACAAGTCCAACACTCTAACCACTAGACTACCTACCGCCTCGGCAGGGGCAGGTATGATTGAATGATGCCCCATCAACAAACACCTCCCCAATAGAATATGCAGATCTACAGATCTCCCTGTGTCACGCCCTGACCATAGTAAAATGTTTATTCTCTGTGTTGGTTGGGGCGTGATAGTGACTAGGGTGGGTCATATAGGTTTTTTATATGTTGGCCTGATATGGTTCCCAATCAGAGACAGCTGTTTATCATTGTCTCTGATTGGGGATCATATTTAGGTAGCCATTTCCTCATTTGTATTTGTGGGATCTTGTCTACGGATAGTTGCCTGTGTGCACCAGTAGCTTCACGTTTCGTTTGTGCTTATTTGTTTTGTTTTGCTGAGTTTCGGTTTATTTAAAATATGTGGAACTCTACTCACGCTGTGCCTTGGTCTACTCATTACGATGAACGTGACACCCTGGTTCTCTTCTTTAATCAAGCTCTTGCCAGCTAATTCAATCTCATGAATTTCCCATAATCTCATTTCTTTTCTTTTAGGGGAAAATAAAGGAGAGGAGAGATAGGAACTCTGATTGGAGGGAGAGAGCGGGGAGTACGGATCCTTTTGTTTATATGTATTTATGTTTAAATACACTCAGGTCCAGAATTATAGGATGCATTTACATTACATTACATTTAAGTCATTTAGCAGACGCTCTTATCCAGAGCGACTTACAAATTGGTGCATTCACCTTATGACATCCAGTGGAACAGCCACTTTACAATAGTGCATCTAAATATTTTAAGGGGGGAGGGTGAGAAGGATTACTTTATCCTATCCTAGGTATTCCTTAAAGAGGTGGGGTTTCAGGTGTCTCCGGAAGGTGGTGATTGACTCCGCTGTCCTGGCGTCGTGAGGGAGTTTGTTCCACCATTGGGGGGCCAGAGCAGCGAACAGTTTTGACTGGGCTGAGCGGGAACTGTACTTCCTCAGTGGTAGGGAGGCGAGCAGGCCAGAGGTGGATGAACGCAGTGCCCTTGTTTGGGTGTAGGGCCTGATCAGAGCCTGGAGGTACTGAGGTGCCGTTCCCCTCACAGCTCCGTAGGCAATCACCATGGTCTTGTAGCGGATGCGAGCTTCAACTGGAAGCCAGTGGAGAGAGCGGAGGAGCGGGGTGACGTGAGAGAACTTGGGAAGGTTGAACACCAGACGGGCTGCGGCGTTCTGGATGAGTTGTAGGGGTTTAATGGCACAGGCAGGGAGCCCAGCCAACAACGAGTTGCTGTAATCCAGACGGGAGATGACAAGTGCCTGGATTAGGACCTGCGCCGCTTCCTGTGTGAGGCAGGGTCGTACTCTGCGGATGTTGTAGAGCATGAACCTACAGGAACGGGCCACCGCCTTGATGTTAGTTGAGAACGACAGGGTGTTGTCCAGGATCACACCAAGGTTCTTAGCGCTCTGGGAGGAGGACACAATGGAGTTGTCAACCGTGATGGCGAGAACATGGAACGGGCAGTCCTTCCCCGGGAGGAAGAGCAGCTCCGTCTTGCCGAGGTTCAGAGAAGAGAGGAGGGGATAGGGTCAAGCGGGCAGGTTGTTGGGCGGCCGGCCGTCACAAGACGCGAGATTTCATCTGGAGAGAGAGGGGAGAAAGAGGTCAGAGCACAGGGTAGGGCAGTGTGAGCAGAACCAGCGGTGCCGTTTGACTTAGCAAACGAGGATCGGATGTCGTCGACCTTCTTTTCAAAATGGTTGACGAAGTCATCTGCATAGAGGGAGGAGGGGGGGTGGGAGGAGGATTCAGGAGGGAGGAGAAGGTGGCAAAGAGCTTCCTAGGGTTAGAGGCAGATGCTTGGAATTTAGAGTGGTAGAAAATGGCTTTAGCAGCAGAGACAGAGGAGGAAAATGTAGAGAGGAGGGAGTGAAAGGATGCCAGGTCCGCAGGGAGGCGAGTTTTCCTCCATTTCCGCTCGGCTGCCCGGAGCCCTGTTCTGTGAGCTCGCAATGAGTCGTCGAGCCACGGGGCGGGAGGGGAGAACCGAGCCGGCCTGGAGGATAGGGGACATAGAGAGTCAAAGGATGCAGAAAGGGAGGAGAGGAGGGTTGAGGAGGCAGAATCAGGAGATGGGTTGGAGAAGGTTTGAGCAGAGGGAAGAGATGATAGGATGGAAGAGGAGAGAGTAGCGGGGGAGAGAGAGCGAAGGTTGGGACGGCGCGATACCATCCGAGTAGGGGCAGTGTGGGAGGTGTTGGATGAGAGCGAGAGGGAAAAGGATACAAGGTAGTGGTCGGAGACTTGGAGGGGAGTTGCAATGAGGTTAGTGGAAGAACAGCATCTAGTAAAGATGAGGTCGAGCGTATTGCCTGCCTTGTGAGTAGGGGGGGAAGGTGAGAGGGTGAGGTCAAAAGAGGAGAGGAGTGGAAAGAAGGAGGCAGAGAGGAATGAGTCAAAGGTAGACGTGGGGAGGTTAAAGTCGCCAAGCACTGTGAGAGGTGAGCCGTCCTCAGGAAAGGAGCTTATCAAGGCATCAAGCTCATTGATGAACTCTCCGAGGGAACCTGGAGGGCGATAAATGATAAGGATGTTAAGCTTGAAAGGGCTGGTAACTGTGACAGGATGGAATTCAAAGGAGGCGATAGACAGATGGGTAAGGGGAGAAAGAGAGAATGACCACTTGGGAGAGATGAGGATCCCGGTGCCACCACCCCGCTGACCAGAAGCTCTCGGGGTGTGCGAGAACACGTGGGCGGACGAAGAGAGAGCAGTAGGAGTAGCAGTGTTGTCTGTGGTGATCCATGTTTCCGTCAGTGCCAAGAAGTCGAGGGACTGGAGGGAGGCATAGGCTGAGATGAACTCTGCCTTGTTGGCCGCAGATCGGCAGTTCCAGAGGCTACCGGAGACCTGGAACTCCACGTGGGTCGTGCGCGCTGGGACCACCAGATTAGGGTGGCCACGGCCACGCAGTGTGGAGCGTTTGTATGGTCTGTGCAGAGAGGAGAGAACAGGGATAGACAGACACATAGTTGACAGGTTACAGAAGAGGCTACGCTAATGCAAAGGAGATTGGAATGACAAGTGGACTACACGTCTCGAATGTTCAGGAAGTTAAGCTTACGTAGCAAGAGTCTTATTGACTAAAATTATTAAAATGATACAGTACTGCTGAAGTAGGCTAGCTGGCAGTGGCTGCGTTGTTGACACTACACTAATCAAGTCGTTCCGTTGAGTGTAATAGTTTCTGCAGTGCTGCTATTCAGGGGCTAGCTGGCTAGCTAGCATTGTTGTTTACGTTACGTTGCGTTAAAAGAACGACAATAGCTGGCTAGCTAACCTAGAAAATCGCTCTAGACTACACAATTATCTTTGATACAAAGACGGCTATGTAGCTAGCTACGATCAAACAAATCAAACCGTTGTACTGTAATGAAATGAAATGAAAATGTGATACTACCTGTGAATGCGACCGGGTTGTTGAGTCTATTCGGTAGACGTTGGCTAGCTGTTGGCTAGCTGTCGGCTAGCTGTTGGCTAGCTGTTGGCTAGCTAGCAGAGTCTCCTACGTTAAGGACGACAAATAGCTGGCTAGCTAACCTCGGTAAATTAAGATAATCACTCTAAGACTACACACTCTAAACTACACAATTATCTTGGTTACGAAGACAGCAAAGACAGCTATGTAGCTAGCTAACACTACACTAATCAAGTCGTTCCGTTGAGTGTAATAGTTACTACAGTGCTGCTAATCGGTGGGCATTTGCTTTGCTAGCTGGCTAGCTGGGTAGCTGCTGGGCAAATAGCAGTGAAGACTACGTTAGGACGACGAAATACGATAACTATGCAATTATCTTTGATACAAAGACGGCTATGTAGCTAGCTAAGAAGAAATTGCTAAGATTAGACAAATCAAACCGTTGTACTATAATGAAATGTAATGAAAAAGTTATACTACCTGCGGAGCGAAGTGCCGATGCGACCGCTCGCTCCAACCTGGAAGAGTGTTAAAACCCACACAACCTACCACACAAGGTAACACATTCCATTACACCATAGATTACTTGTCAACAGTATGTTTATGTTATAGAACATTTTCTGAAATTTACCATATTAAATGATTATTGTAATTGTGCACACATTAATGTCAGACATGTACCTATTTCTGATGACTGGGATGAATGCAGGAACATATTTGTGACTGATCAAATAAAATAAAATAAAATTTATTTATATAGCCCTTCGTACATCAGCTGATATCTCAAAGTGCTGTACAGAAACCCAGCCTAAAACCCCAAACAGCAAGCAATGCAGGTGTAGAAGCACGGTGGCTAGGAAAAACTCCCTAGAAAGGCCAAAACCTAGTAAGACACCTAGAGAGGAACCAGGCTATGTGGGGTGGCCAGTCCTCTTCTGGCTGTGCCGGGTGGAGATTATAACAGAACATGGCCAAGATGTTCAAATGTTCATAAATGACCAGCATGGTCGAATAATAGTAAGGCAGAACAGTTGAAACTGGAGCAGCAGCATGGCCAGGTGGACTGGGGACAGCAAGGAGTCATCATGTCAGGTAGTCATGGTACATGGTCCTAGGGCTCAAGTCAGTTGAAACTGGAGCAGCAGCATGGCCAGGTGGACTGGGGACAGCAAGGAGTCATCATGTCAGGTAGTCCTGGGGCATGGTCCTAGGGCTCAGGTCCTCCAGAGAGAGAAAGAAAGAGATAAGGAGAGAACTAGAGAACGCACACTTAGATTCACACAGGACACCGAATAGGACAGGAGAAGTAATCCAGATATAACAAACTGACCCTAGCCCCGACACATAAACTACTGCAGCATAAATACTGGAGGCTGAGACAGGAGGGGTCAGGAGACACTGTGGCCCCATCCGAGGACACCCCGGACAGGGCCAAACAGGAAGGATATAACCAATGACTGACATAAGGGCAGTACAGAATGTGATAGGCATATCCGACTTGATTATGATGGTCATAATGACTCTTGACAGTGTAATAAAGTCTATTATCTTAGTCCAAGTAAAGTGACACAGGATGGTCATAGTGTTTTTTGACAGTGTCACAAAGTGTACTTAAAATATGATGTAAAAAAACATTAAACACAATTGTTAAATTGATTAGGGGGAATTAATTGCCATCTGATTCTTTACATTATTCTTTACATGACATTCTTCCTCTCCCTTGTATTTCTGTTAGCGGCATTGGGTTTATATATATATATAACACTTGAGGAGGGCTGTGTCTCTGTGTATGTAGTTATATTCTCCTATTCTGTATTCTCAATTCTGTATTCTCAACAAAGCCATCCTATGTAAGTTCTTCTGTACATACCTACTTATATATACTTATACTTATACTGTCTATACACACCACATATTTTCTGCCGGACTCTGACATTCCACGTTCTGACATTCCTCATTCTGACATTCCTCGTTCTGACGTTCCTCGTTCTGACATTCCTCAATCTGACATTCCTCGGTCTGACATTCCTCGGTCTGACATTCCTCGTTCTGATATTCCTCGGTCTTACATTCCTCGTTCTGATATTCCTCGGTCTGACATTCCTCGTTTTGATATACCTCGTTCTGACATTCCTCATTCTGATATTACTTGATCTGACATTCCTCGTTCTGACATTCCTCATTCTGACATTCCTCGGTCTGACATTCCTCGTTCTGATATTCCTCGGTCTGACATTCCTCGTTCTGATATTCCTTGTTCTGATATTCCTCGTTCTGATATTCCTCGTTCTGATATTCCTCGTTCTGATATTCCTCGGTCTGACATTCCTCGTTCTGATATTCCTCGTTCTGATATTCCTCGTTCTGATATTCCTCGGTCTGACATTCCTCGGTCTGACATTCCTCGTTCTGATATTCCTCGACCTGACATTCCTCGTTCTGATATTCCTCGACCTGACATTCCTCGTTCTGACATTCCTCGTTCTGACATTCCTCGTTCTGACATTCCTCGTTCTGACATTCCTCGGTCTGACATTCCTCGTTCTGATATTCCTCAGTCTGACATTCCTCGTTCTGACATTCCCCGGTCTGACATTCCTCAGTCTGACGTTCCTCATTCTGACATTCCTCGTTCTGCTATTCCTAGTTCTTTATATACCTCATTCATATATTCCTCGTTCTGATATTGCTAGTTCTTTATATACCTCATTCTGACATTCCTCATTCTGCTATTACTAGTTCTTTATATACCTCATTCTGATATTCCTCGTTCTGATATTCCTAGGTCTTTATATTCCTCATTCTGATATTCCTCGTTCTGATATTCCTTTGAACGGGGTATGGTAGTAGGTGCCAGGCGCAAAGAACTGCAACACTGCTGGATATTTCCCACTCAACAGTTTCCCGTGGTCATCAAGAATGGTCCACCATCCAAAGGACATCTGTAATGGCCGTCGTCGGTGGAAGAAGGTGAGGCAGCGTGGTAGGTCTTCATGATTTTTAATATAATCAAAACTTAACACTGAACAAAATAACAACTAGGAAGAACGAACAAACGAAACAGTCCTGTCTAGTGATTAAACACAAAACAGAAAATAAACACCCACCAAACACAGGTGGAAAAAGGCTTCCTAAGTTTGATTCTCAATCAGACGACCAGAGAACCATACCAGGCCAAACGCAAAATACAACATAGAAAAACAAACATAGACAGCCCATCCCAACTCATGCCCTGACCATACAAAGGATCTAAAGTCAGAACGTGACAACGTCAAGTCAACTTTATTTATTTGTTTTACTAGGCAAGTCAGTTAAGAATAAATTCTTATTTTCAATGACAGCCTAGGAACAGCGGGTTAACTGCCTGTTCAGGGGCAGAATGACAGATTTGTACCTTGTCAGCTCGGGGATTCGAACTTGCAACCTTTTGATTGCTAGCCCAATGCTCTAACCACTAGGCTACCCTGCCGCCCCAGGGACACAAGTTTGGGAAGCATTGGAGTCAATATGAGCCAGCATCTCTGTGGAATGATTTTAACACCTTATAGAGTCCACGCCCTGACAAATTGAGGCTGTTCTGAGGGCTAAAGGGAGGAAGAGGGGGTGCAACTCAATATCAAGAAGGTGTTCCTAATGTTTGGTGTACTCAGTGTACATAGATGCGAGGTCATAGTGACCAGTGTTTCCAGACAGCCAGTAGTAATGACCTGAGATAGTGATATCTGGCCCGTCTTCCATCCACTCACTGCAGAGAGGAACGTCACAGGCAGTCAGTGATAATATCAGCTCCACCATCACCATCACTAAGCACAGCTATCGGAAATCATTACCACCCTTTAATGACACTGCAATGGTATAATTGATAAAGAAACACACACACACACACTCGTGCATGCAGTGCATGTAAACCTAACAGACACACATGCATGTGCATGTGCATGCACACACACACACACACACACACTCACACACACACACACACACACACACACACACACACACACACACACACACACACACACACACACACACACACACACACACACACACACACACACACACACACACACACACACACACACACACACACACATTCATGACATTGTAATTGTGTGTGTGAGAGGAATGCTTGTTCAGTGTGTGTGTGTTACTGAAAGCATAGCGGTCCTACGGTCAATTAATCTGGTAAGAATGATTCCAGAAAGGGGAAATAGTGGGATCCTCATAGCTGAGTGTAAATGTACTATTTACAATATAGTGTATGTTTATTCATAGATTCAATGGCCCATCTGATAAGAACAGTAATTATTTAGATGATGTGAATATCAATACATTTGTCTGGGGGGATTTTTTTATATGTATGAAAGGGTGTTTGTGTGTGTGAATTAAAACATGTTCTGGTCTCTCTTACTCACTCACTCTCCCTCCCTCCCTCCCTCTCACTCTTGCTCTCTCTCTCCCCCTCTCTCCCTCCCTCTCTCTTTATCCCCCCCCTCTCTCTCTCTTTCTCTTTCTCTCTGTTTCTCTCTAGTAAAAAGCAGGACACTGGGGATCAGTAGTGTCTGGGAAAGTACCATTTTTCCCAGCCAGGGTCCCTCTGTTCCCCATGCGGTCAAAATGGTCTGTTCCTCATTGAATACAACGCATTAGTATTCAGCAGGCATATCACAAGGCAGTTCCCTAGCAGCCAGGTGACGCACCGTCTGGTACACACACACACAGACAGTCACACACACACACACACACACACACACACACACACACACACACACACACACACACACACACACACACACACACACACACACACACACACACACACACACACACACACACACACAGTCACACACATCACACACATGCACACATATGCACACACACATGCACACACACAGACAGACACACACACATACACACACACATACACACACACACACACACACACACACACACACACACACACACACACACACACACACACACACACACACACACACACACACACACACACACACACACACACACACACACACACACACACACACACACACACACACACACACACACACAGACAGTTGCACACACACATAGACAGTCACATGGCGATGCATTGTCTGCTCAATACTGTCAGGCTGCTTCTATCGTTTTCCCATTTGTTTTCTCTTCCTCTGTGGGTCTCTGTGTATCAGCGAGGATAAAGCACCTGTGATCCAATACTAGTCTCAGTTCACTGTTTTTTGACAAAGGGGGAATTCAGATCCAAGTTACACGCACATAAATGGCACTTCATTCCCTTTTTTAGCACCTTTCTCTCTACAAGTATTCTGACCTCCTGACCCTGACCTTGGGCAAATGCATGTCAGCTAGGTATTCACTTGTGGTGAAGATCACAGAAATTGATGTGTGTCAGAGATGTGTCTACAGATACGCCGTATACCTTGACTTACTTCCCTCATAATTTCACCACCTTTATATGCGAGGGAACCATGAGGTTCCAAGTGGGAAAACATCAAATTAATTTTTTCCCAATTTCAATATATATATTTTTTACAATTTGGATCAACCTCTTAAATATTAACCACTATCGATAGTCACCATCAGTAAAACCCAGTCACATTTTCAACTGTCATTTTAGTGTTAGTTTCCTTTAAAATTGTAGCCTATATTTGGCATCAATCCATGACAAAGTTAGTTTCCCTTTATTTCCTCTATCACGTCCTTGTGGTTGATCCTGAGGGTAGATAACAATACTGGATAATATTTAACATATTGCACATTGTTCAATCATTTGGGACATGCCGTCCACTTCATCGAATCATCATAGAACGCATACCAAGCCTGGCCGTCTACACCTGGAGTCTGGTGCATAGTGTACTACGACTGGACCTTTGTCATATCAGATCCATGATCAGTGAGGATTAGGGTCGATTTATGGGATTATTTTTCAACTCCTGTTGTTACGCTTTTCTCCTCTTTCCAATATATAATATTTATTTAATGATGGCTGTAGATAAATGCACTGATATTCCCATTGAATGAAAAATCCATGAGAAAATCTGCTGGCCATCAAATGGGAGGGTTTTCAGCGGTTTAATAAAATGTATTCAGTGTGCAGAAGGGAGCCACTCCCAAAGAGCTCTAAGGTAAGTTTGAATACCACATACTGAGAAGTTTAATTCAAAACACTTACATTTCCTATGTCTGAATTGGGGTCCAAATTGAACTTCATACGGAGCCTTCAGAAAGTATTCATACCCCTTGACTTATTACACATGTTGTTGCATTACAGCCTGAACTCAAAATGAATTAAATAGATGTTTTTGTTCTCACCCGTCTACACACAATACCCCATAATGACAAAGTGAAAACAAGATTTGAGAAATGTTTGCAAGTGTATTTAAAATGAAATGCAGAAATGTATTATTTACATAACTATTCAATCAAATGTATTTATAAAGCCCTTCTTACATCAGCTGATGTCACAAAGTGCTGTACAGAAACCCAGCCTAAAACTCCAAACAGCAAGCAATGCAGGTGTACATATTCACAGCCCTTAGTCAATACATGTTAGAATCACCTTTGCCAGCGATTACAGCTGGATCTTTCTGGGTAAGTCTCAAAAAGCTTTGCACACCTAGATTGTACAATATTTGCTAATTATTATTTTTACAATTCTTCAAGCTCTGTCAAGTTGGTTGTTGATCTTTGCAAGTCAGCCATTTTCAAGTCTTGCCATAGATTTGACATTTTTACATAAAAAGTATAACAATTCAAGCCGATTTAAGTCAAAACTGTAACTATGCCACTCTGGAAAGCAACTCCGGTGTATATTTGGCCTTGTGTTTTAGGTTACTGTCTCCTAGTGTCTGGTGGAAAGCAGACTGAACCAGGTCTTCCTCTAGGATTTTGCCTGTGCTTAGCTCTATTCCATTTATTTTTGAAAAAATAAAAAAACTACTCCCTAATCCTTGCCGATGACAACCATACCCATAACATGATGACGCCACCACCATGCTTGAAAATATGAAGCATGGTACTCATGGTGAAATCCTGACCGGTTTACTTCTTTTCCTGCAACTAAGTTAGGAAGGACACCTGTATCTTTGTAGTGAATGGGTGTATTGATACACTATCCAAAGTGTAATTAATAACTTCACCATGTTCAAAAGTATATTCAATGTCTTATTTTAAAATATTTTCCCATCTACCAATAGGTGCCCTTCTTTCAGAGGCATTGAAAAACCTCCCTGCTCTTTCTAGTTTTATTTGTGGTTGAAATTCAGTGCTTGACTGAGGGACCTTACAGATAATTGTATGTGTGGGGAACAGAAATGAGGTAGTTATTCAAAAATGATGTTAAACACTATTATTGGACACAGAGTCCCTGCAACTTATTATGTAACTTGTTAAGCACATTTTTATTTCTGAACGTATTTAGGCTTGCCAAACAAAGGGGTTGAATCCTTATTGACTCAAGACATTTCAGCTTTTCATTTGTAATTATTTATTTTTTTCTCGAAAAACATAATTCCACTTTGACATTATGGGGTATTGTGTGTAGGCCAGTGATAAAACAAAATCGACATTTAAACAATTATAAATTTGTAACACAACAAAATGTGGGGGAAAATCAAGGGGTGTGAATACTTTCTGAAAGCACAGTATCTTCTGGCCTGCCTTTAGAATAGCATATCTGTGTGCTCTATTTCTACACTGTGTGTGTGCTCTATTTCTACACTGTGACACTGCGCTCACCTCTCCTGTTGTGTGTGTTATGGTAAAGGTTGAAGTCACGCCAATGGTGTAATGTTGACACAGAACACAATGGCTGGAGCAGGGGAATCCGGGCTGAGAGATGGGCCAGTGTCAGTGTTTGGCCAACAGGCTGGTGATGACAAACTGGTAGCTGTTCAAGTCTCCTTCGTGTCTTCAGCACTTGTCCCACCTGTTAGAACTGTTGAAATACCAAACACCAACATTTTAGTAAACACTTTCTTAACACTTATTTGTCTTAAATCTGCATTGTTGGATAAGGGCTTGTAAGTAAGCATTTCACTGGAAGGTCTACTAAAACCTCTTGTATTCGGCGCGTGTGACAAATACAATTTGATTTGATTTGATTATAATAGTGGTCAGGGTAAAGTTAATCTATAATACTGATCTGTACAAATCTGCTATCTTAATTTGATCACTCTGTTGTCGCAGAGAATTGCAACAGGAAATGTAAATGTTGGCGCATTCAAGGTTTAAAAAAGGCTTCTAAAGTTTGTAATTTCCACTTTAAATTTTCTGGCTTGGTTTGCCCTATTGAAAAATGTACCAACCCCTACAAAAATGAAAATTATAATAAATAAATAATAATTAACATTTCCTATTGCTGCAGGATTATTTTCCTGCTGTGTGAAGCAGGGTCAAATGAAGACGACATCTGCACCTGTAGAGAATGATGTTTTCATAGGCATGCTATCTGGGATCTGAAACCTCCCGCAGTGTGCTTGGCAGGCAGGTTTTGTGTATGTTCCATACCAGTGGAGGCTGCTGACGGGAGGACGGCTCATAGTAATGACTGGAATGGCATCAATGGAATTGTATCAACCACATGGTTAGATAAAATTACATTTTCTCCATTCCAGACATCATTAAAAAGATGGCACCGATAGAGATGGCAGCTTCGCTTCTAGTCCTTAGGAAACTGTGCATTATTTGTTTTTTTTATGTATTATTTCTTACATTGTTAGCCCAGAAAACCTTAAGTGTTATTACACAGAACTGGGAAGAACTATTGGATATCAGAGAGACGCCAACTTAACAGCACAACCAGCACCATGAACAGGAATACGACTTCCCAAAGCAGATCCTTTGTCTGCACATCCCAGGGCTTTTGAACTGATTCCAGAGGCCGACTCAAAACAACACCGTCAGAGGAGAGGGTGCCAGAGCGGTCTTCTAGTGAGGCTTCAGATGCGCGCACACCACCCACCGCTTCTGAGTATATTACTCGCTAATGTCCAGTCCCTAGTTAACAAAATAGACAAAATCAGGGTTGTTTTCCAAAGAGATATCTGGGATTGTAACATACTCTGTTTCACGGAAACATGGCTAGCTGGGGACATGCTGTTGGAGTCCATACAGCCAATGGGAATTTCAGTGCATCGCGCCGATATGAATTAACATCTGTACTCGATACCATCTACTGTATCTTGCCTATGCTGCTCTGTACCATCACTCATTCATATATCCTTATGTACATATTCTTTATCCCCTTACACTGTGTATAAGACAGTAGTTTTGGAATTGTTAGTTAGATTACTTGTTGGTTATTACTGCATTGTCGGAACTAGAAGCACAAGCATTTCGCTACACTCGCATTAACATCTGCTAACCATGTGTATGTGACAAATAACATTTGGTTTGATTTGATTTGACAAAGGAGCTGCTCGTGTACTTCAGGAAACAGCAGAGGGAGCACCCCCCTGTCCACATTGACGGGACGGCAGTGGAGAGGGTGGAGAGTTTTAAGTTACTCAGCGTACACATCACGGACAAACGGAAATGGTCCACCCACACAGACAGCGTGGTGAACAAGGTGCAACAGCACCTCTTCAACCTCAGGAGACTGAAAAAATGTGGCTTGTCACCAAAAACACTCATTAACTTTTACAGCTGCACAATTGAGAGCATTCTGTCGGGCTGTTTCACCGCCTGGTACGGCAACTGCACCGCCCACAACCACAAGGCTCTCCAGAGGATGGTGCGGTCTGCACAACGCATCACAAGGGGGCAAACTACCTGCCCTCCAGGACACCTACACCACCCGATGTCACAGGAAGGCAAAAATATAATCAAGGACAATAACCACCCGAGCCACTGCCTGTTCACCCCTCTATCATCCAGAATGCGAGGTCAGTACAGGTGCATCAAAGCCGGGACATAGCGATTGAAAACACCTTCTATCTCAAGGCCATCAGATTGTTAAACAGCCACCACTATCACAGGGAGGCGGCTGCCTACCTACAGACTTGATATCATTGGCCACTTTAATAAATGGAACACTAGTCACTTTAATAATGCCACTTTAAGAATGTTTACATATCTTGCATTACTCATCTCATATATATATATATACTGTATACTGTATCCGTCACTATCTATTCTTTACTATCTATTACATCTTAACTGCTCTGTCACTGCTCATCCATATATTTTATACTTATATATTCTCATTCCTTTAATAGATTGTGTGTATTAGTTCTTTTGTGGAATTTGTTTGATGTTAGGTTTTGTTGTGGAATTGTTAGATATTAGATTTGTTGTGGAATTTGTTAGATATTAGATTTGTTGTGGAATTGTTAGATATTAGATTTGTTGTGGAATTGTTAGATATTACCTGTTAGATACTGCTGCAATGTCGGATCTAAAAGCATAAGGATTTAGCTACTGTCACGTTCTGACCATAGTTCTGTTATTTTATTCTTTGTTTTAGTATGGTCAGGGCGTGAGTTGGGGTGGGCAGTCTATGTTTGTTTTTCTATGTTGGTTTTTGTGTTCAGCCTAGTATGGTTCTCAATCAGAGGCAGGTGTCGTTAGTTGTCTCTGATTGAGAATCATACTTAGGTAGCCTGGGTTTCAATTTTGGTTTGTGGGTGTTTGTTTCCATGTGTGTGTTTGGGCCACAGGGTACTGTTTCAGTTTTGTAAATTCACGTCATCGTTTATTGTTTTGACTCAGTGTTGAGTGCTTTCTTTAATTAAAATCATAATGAACACTTACCACGCTGCACTTTGGTCCGATCCTTACTCCTCCTCAGACGAAGAGGAGGAAATCTGATACAGCTACACTCGCAATAACATCTGATGACCATGTGTAACATCTGATGACCATGTGTATGTGACCAATAACATCTGCTAACCATGTGTATGTGACCAATAACATCTGATAACCATGTGTATGTGACCAATAACATCTGCTAACCATGTGTATGTGACCAATAACATCTGATAACCATGTGTATGTGACCAATAAATCAAATCAAATCAAATCAAATGTTATTTGTCACATACACATGGTTAGCAGATTTTAGTGCGAGTGTAGCGAAATGCTTGTGCTTCTAGTTCCGACAATGCAGTAATAACCAACAAGTAATCTAGCTAACAATTCCAAAACTACTACCTTATAGACACAAGTGTAAGGGGATAAAGAATATGTACATCAAGATATATGAATGAGTGATGGTGTAACGGCGTTCGTCTGTTGAAGGAAGAGAGTCGGACCGAAATGCAGCGTGTTTGTTACTCATGATCTTTAATGAATGAAAATAACTCATAAATACAAAAACAACAAACGGAACGAAAACCTATTACAGCCTATCTGGTGAAACGACACAGAGACAGGAACAATCACCCACAAAATACAACATGAAACTCAGGCTACCTAAATACGGTTCCCAATCCGAGACAACGAGAAACACCTGACTCTGATTTAGAACCGCCTCAGGCAGCCAAGCCTAACTAGACACACCCCTAATCATTCACAATCCCAATGCTAATAAACCCCAATACGAACACAACACAAAAACCCATGTCACACCCTGGCCTGACCAAAATATATAACGAAAACACAAAACATATTGACCAAGGCGTGACAGATGGTACTGAGCGGCATAGGCAAGATACAGTAGATGGTATTGAGTGCAGTATATACATATGAGATGAGTATGTAAACAAAGTGGCATAGTTAAAGTGGCTAGTGATACATGTATTACATAAGGATGCAGTAGATGATATAGAGGACAGTATATACGTATACATATGAGATGAATAATGTAGGGTATGTAAACATTATATTAGGTAGCATTGTTTAAAGTGGCTAGTGATATATTTTACATCATTTCCCATCAATTCCCATTATTAAAGTGGCTGGAGTTGAGTCAGAGTGTTGGCAGCAGACACTCAATGTCAGTGGTGGCTGTTTAACAGTCTGATGGCCTTGAGATAGAAGCTGTTTTTCAGTCTCTCGGTCCCAGCTTTGATGCACCTGTACTGACCTCGCCTTGTGGATGATAGCGGGGTGAACAGGCAGTGGCTCGGGTGGTTGTTGTCCTTGATGATCTTTATGGCCTTCCTGTGACATCGGGTGGTGTAGGTGTCCTGGAGGGCAGGTAGTGTGCCCCCGGTGATGCGTTGTGCAGACCTCACTACCCTCTGGAGAGCCTTACGGTTGTGGGCGGAGCAGTTGCCGTACCAGGCGGTGATACAGCCCGACAGCATGCTCTCGATTGTGCATCTGTTGAAGTTTCTGAGTGCTTTTGGTGACAAGCCAAATTACTTCAGCCTCCTGAGGTTGAAGAGGCGCTGCAGCGCCTTCTTCACAATGCTGTCTGTGTGAGTGGACCAATTCAGTTTGTCTGTGATGTGTATGCCGAGGAACTTAAAACTTACTACCCTCTCCACTACTGTTCCATCGATGTGGATAGGGCGGTGTTCCCTCTGCTGTTCCCTGAAGTCCACAATCATCTCCTTAGTTTTGTTGAGTGTGAGGTTATTTTCCTGACACCACACTCCGAGGGCCCTCACCTCCTCCCTGTAGGCCGTCTCGTCGTTGTTGGTAATCAAGCCTACCACTGTTGTGTCGTCCGCAAACTTGATGATTGAGTTGGAGGCGTGCGTGGCCACGCAGTCGTGGGTGAACAGGGCGTACAGGAGAGGGCTCAGAACGCACCCTTGTGGGGCCCCAGTGTTGAGGATCAGCGGGGTGGAGATGTTGTTGCCTACCCTCACCACCTGGGGGCGGCCCATCAGGAAGTCCAGTACCCAGTTGCACAGGGCGGGGTCAAGACCCAGGGTCTCGAGCTTGATGACGAGCTTGGAGGGTACTATGGTGTTGAATGCCGAGCTGTAGTCGATGAACAGCATTCTCACATAGGTATTCCTCTTGTCCAGATGGGTTAGGGCAGTGTGCAGTGTGGTTGAGATTGCATCGTCTGTGGACCTATTTGGGCGGTAAGCAAATTGGAGTGGGTCTAGGGTGTCAGGTAGGGTGTAGGTGATATGGTCCTTGACTTGTCTCTCAAAGCACTTCATGATGACGGAAGTGAGTGCTACGGGGCAGTAGTCGTTTAGCCGACTTACCTTAGCTTTCTTGGGAACAGGAACAATGGTGGCCCTCTTGAAGCATGTGGGAACAGCAGACTGGTATAGGGATTGATTGAATATGTCCGTAAACACACCGGCCATCTGGTCTGCGCATGCTCTGAGGGCGCGGCTGGGGATGGCGTCTAGGCATTAAATGTTTTACTCACGTCGGCTGCAGTGAAGGAGAGTCCGCATGTTTTAGTTGCGGGCAGTGTCAGTGGCACTGTATTGTCCTCAAAGCGGGCAAAAAAGTTATTTAGTCTTCCTGGGAGCAAGACATCCTGGTCCGTGACTGGGCTGGTTTTCTTGTTGTAGTCCGTGATTGACTGTAGACCCAGCCACATGCCTCTTGTGTCTGAGCCGTTGATTTGAGATTCTACTTTGTCTCTATACTGACGCTTAGCTTGTTTGATAGCCTTGCGGAGGGAATAGCTGCACTGTTTGTATTCGGTCATGATACCAGTCACCTTGCCCTGATTAAAAGCAGTGGTTGGCGCTTTCAGTTTCACGTGAATGCTGCCATCAATCCACGGTTTCTGGTTAGGGAATGTTTTAATCGTTGCTATGGGAATGACATCTTCAACGCACGTTCTGATGAACTCGCACACCGAATCAGCGTATTCGTCAATGTTGTTATCTGACGCAATACGAAACATATCCCAGTACATGTGACGGAAGCAGTCTTGGAGTGTGGAATCAGCTTGGTCGGACCAGCGTTGGACAGACCTCAGCGTGGGAGCTACTTGTTTTAGTTTCTGTCTGTAGGCAGGGATCAACAAAATGTAGTCGTGATCAGCTTTTCCGAAAGGAGGGGTGTTCTCCCTGCCCTGGCTGGGTGTGTGTGTGTGTGTGTGTGTGTGTGTGTGTGTGTGTGTGTGTGTGTGTGTGTGTGTGTGTGTGTGTGTGTGTGTGTGTGTGTGTGTGTGTGTGTGTGTGTGTGTGTGTGTGTGTGTGTGTGTGTGTGTGTGTGTGTGTGTGTGTGTGCGTGTAAATGTTGGTTTGTGTGTGTATGTGTTCCTCAGGTCGGGAACAGAACATGATGCAGCTGAAGAGAGCTGTTTCCATTCCTTCCTCTGGCACCCTGCATTCTTCAGATCTGTCAACAGGGTGCGAGAACACCCCTCAGCTTCTTATCCTCTGAGTCAACAGATACGCACACACAAACACACACACACACTCACACAGATAGTGGAGTTAACAGGCCGTGGCTCGGGTGGCAGAGGTCCTTAATGATCTTCTTGGCCTTCCTGTGACACCGGGTGTTTTATATGTCATCCGGGTGCTGTAGGGCTCCCGAGTGGCGCAGCGGTCTAAGGCACGTCATCTCAGTGCAAGAGGCGTCACTACAGTCCCTGGTTTGATTCCAGGCTGTATCACATCCAACTGTGATTGGGAGTCCCATAGGGCGGTGCACAATTGGCCCATTATCGTCCAGGGTAGTCTGTCATTGTAAATAAGAATTTGTTCTTAACTGACTTGCTTAGTTTAAAAAACGACAGGCAGTGTGCTCCCGGTGATGCGTTGGGCTGACCGCAACACACTCTGGAGAGCCCTGAGGTTGGTGCAAGTGCCATACCAGGCAGTGATACAGCCTGACAAGATGCTCTCAATGGTGTGTGTGTGTGTGTGTGTGTGTGTGTGTGTGTGTGTGTGTGTGTGTGTGTGTGTGTGTGTGTGTGTGTGTGTGTGTGTGTGTGTGTGTGTGTGTGTGTGTGTGTGTGTGTGTGTGTGTGTGTGTGTGTGTGTGTGTGTGTGTGTGTGTGTGTGTGTGTGTGTGTGGTTGTGTGTGTGTGTGTATTCATGAAGGCATGCTTTTTACAAGTTTCTTCTCCATATAATTAACAAACACAGTCAGTGGGTCACAGCCTATTACAGTAACTTGTGGTTCATTCTCTCTGCCCTACAGGGTGTGAGAGGAGAGAAGAGGAGTGTGGATGTGGTCTGGCACGCAACACACCCCAACGATAACACAAACAACGCTATCGGTAACCATGATGACACACACGGTCGGAACTCCGCGCGAGACTGGAAAATCTGGAGAGACTTTTGAATGACTGATAACATGGAGATTAGGTGGAAGTTATGGGCTGTCAGGTAGACCTTGGGAAAAACACATTCCTTTTGCTACCTAAACAAATATAGTGTGTTTGGATGGGAAATATCAATAAAAGCTTGTCAGATTACCTTAAAAAATAAATGTTACCGTAGTTTGAAACAGCACTTAAACTGCAAAATACAACTGATATAGAGACAACGTCATCCCCTATTGCTCATACTGAGAAACATATTGTAGAAAAGACTGAAATATCCCTGACATTTACTCCATCTGTCTTCTAGTCTGGAATATCTGATGTGAGGCACGGACTGATCATAGTGGTGTGTGTGTGTGTGTGTGTGTGTGTGTGTGTGTGTGTGTGTGTGTGTGTGTGTGTGTGTGTGTGTGTGTGTGTGTGTGTGTGTGTGTGTGTGTGTGTGTGTGTGTGTGTGTGTGTGTGTGTGTGTGTGTGTGTGTGTGTGTGTGTGTGTGTGTGTCGGTTGGAGCCGGTGAGTTGGAGGCCTGTTGACCCTGATGGCAGCTCGACCTTGAGGTCACACACACAAATACATATATGAGCAAACATATCCAATCAAAGTCAGAGAGACTGACGCACAAACAGACCAAACAGAGACAGAAGAGGGGAGGACTAGAGAGGGTCAAGGCTAAATCAGGTGTCTGCAGACATGTTTGGTGGCCGTCCAGGTATGGATGAGAACACCACTACCACCATGGGGCAAATAAGAAACAGAGGGGAGAGAGGAAGGGAGGGGAGCAGGGAGAAAGAGAGACATACAAAGACAGGAAGGACACAGGTAGGTATGAGGAAAGAGGATACCATTATTAAATGAGGTGAGAGGATACCATTATTAAATGAGGTGAGAGGATACCATTATTAAATGAGGTGAGAGGATACCATTATTAAATGAGGTGAGAGGATACCATTATTAAATGAGGAAAGAGGATACCATTATTAAATGAGGTGAGAGGATACCATTATTAAATGAGGTGAGAGGATACCATTATTAAATGAGGAAAGAGGATACCATTATTAAATGAGGTGAGAGGATACCATTATTAAATGAGGAAAGAGGATACCATTATTAAATGAGGTGAGAGGATACCATTATTAAATGAGGAAAGAGGATACCATTATTAAATGAGGTGAGAGGATACCATTATTAAATGAGGTGAGGGGATACCATTATTAAATGAGGAAAGAGGATACCATTATTAAATGAGGTGAGAGGATACCATTATTAAATGAGGAAAGAGGATACCATTATTAAATGAGGTGAGAGGACACCATTATTAAATGAGGAAAGAGGATACCATTATTAAATGAGGTGAGAGAATACCATTATTAAATGAGGTGAGAGGATACCATTATTAAATGAGGTGAGAGGATACCATTATTAAATGAGGTGAGAGGATACCATTATTAAATGAGGTGAGAGGATACCATTATTAAATGAGGTGAGAGGATACCATTATTAAATGAGGTGAGAGGATACCATTATTAAATGAGGTAAGATATTACCATTATTAAATCAGGGAAGAAGATACCATTATTAAATGATGTGAGAGGATACCATTATTAAATGAGGTAAGATATTACCATTATTAAATCAGGTAAGAAGATACCATTATTAAATGAGGTGAGAGAATGCAATTATTAAATGAGGTGAGAGTATACCATTATTAAATGAGGTAAGAGGATACCATTATTAAATGAGGTGAGAGGATACCATTATTAAATGAGGTGAGAGGATACCATTATTAAATTAGGTAAAAAAGATACCATTATTAAATGAGGTACGATAATACCATTATTAAATGAGGTGAGAGGATACCATTATTAAATGAGGTGAGAGGATACCATTATTAAATGAGGTGAGAGGATACCATTATTAAATGAGGTGAGAGGATACCATTATTAAATGAGGTGAGAGGATACCATTATTAAATGAGGTAAGATATTACCATTATTAAATCAGGTAAGAAGATACCATTGTTAAATGAGGTGAGAGAATGCCATTATTAAATTAGGTAAGAGGATACCATTATTAAATGAGGTGAGAGGATACCATTATTAAATTAGGTGTCATGATAACATTATTAAATTAGGTAAGAAGATACCATTATTAAATGAGGTGAGAGGATACCATTATTAAATGAGGTGAGAGGATACCATTATTAAATGAGGAAAGAGGATACCATTATTAAATGAGGTGAGAGGATACCATTATTAAATGAGGAAAGAGGATACCATTATTAAATGAGGTGAGAGGATACCATTATTAAATGAGGTGAGGGGATACCATTATTAAATGAGGAAAGAGGTTACCATTATTAAATGAGGTGAGAGGATACCATTATTAAATTAGGTAAGAAGATACCATTATTAAATGTGGTAAGAAGATATCATTATTAGAAGAGGTGAGAGGATACCATTATTAAATGAGGTGACATGATAACATTATTAAATGAGGTGACATGATACCATTATTAAATGAGGTGAGAGGACACCATTAATTAATAAGGTGAGATGAGAGAGATACGATGGGAAGTGACCTGGAGGTGGAGAGGAGAGAGAGACTGGAGAGAGGAGAGAGAGACCTGGAGGTGGAGAGGAGAGAGAGAGAGGAGAGAGAGAGACCTGGAGGATCAGAGGAAAGAGAGACCTGGCGGTGGAGAGAAGAGAGACCTGGAGGGGGAGAGGAGAGAGAGATCTGGAGGTGGGGAGGAGAGAGAGATACCTGGAGGTGGAGAG
>NC_060181.1:81001761-81041761 GCF_021184085.1 Oncorhynchus gorbuscha | reverse complement strand
GACCTGGAGAGAGAGAGAGAGAGAGAGAGAGAGAGAGAGAGAGAGAGAGAGAGAGAGAGAGAGAGAGAGAGAGACCTGGAGATAGAGAGAGAGACCTGGAGGTAGAGAGGAGAGAGAGACCTGGAGAGAGACCTGGAGAGAGAGAGAGAGAGACCCTGGAGAGAGAGAGGAGAGAGAGACCAGAGATGGAGAGAGAGACCTGAGAGAGTTGTAGAGGAGAGGGAGAGAGAGAGAGAGAGACCTGGAGAGAGAGAGAGAGAGAGAGAGAGAGTCCTGGAGCTGGAGAGAGAGTGACCAAGAGAGAGAGAGAGAGAGAGAGAGAGAGAGAGACCTGGAGAGGGAGAGAGAGAGAGACCTGGAGGTAGAGAGAGAGAGAGAGACCTGGAGGAGAGAGAAGAGAGAGAGAGAGAGAGAGAGTGGAGAGAGAGAGAGAGAGAGAGAGAGACCTGGAGAGAAGAGAGAGAGAGAGAGAGAGAGAGAGAGGGAGAGGAGAGAGAGAGAGAGACCTGGAGAGAGGAGAGAGAGAGAGAGAGAGAGGAGAGACCTGGATTGAGAGAGAGAGAGAGAGAGAGAGAGAGAGAGAGAGAGAGAGAGAGAGAGAGAGAGAGAGAGACCTGGAGAGAGAGAGAGAGAGAGAGAGAGAGAGAGAGAGAGAGAGAGAGAGAGAGAGAGAGAGAGAGAGACCTGGGGAGAGAGAGAGAGAGACCTGGAGAGAGAGAGAGAGAGAGAGAGAGAGACCTGGGGGTGGATAGGAGAGAGAGACCTGGAGGTGGAGAGGAGAGAGAGACCTGGAGAGGGAGAGGAGAGAAAGACACGGAAGTAGAGAGAAGAGAGAGACCTGGAGAGATAGAGAATAGAGAGAGACCTGGGGGTGGAGACGAGAGAGAGTGTTGGAGCTGGAGAGGAGAGAGTGACCAAGAGAGAGAGGAGAGAGTGACCTGGGGGTGGAGAGGAGAGAGAGACCTGGAGAGAGAGAGAGATAGAGAGAGAGAAGAGAGAGACCTGGGGGTGGATAGGAGAGAGAGACCTGGAGGTGGAGAGGAGAGAGAGACCTGGAGAGGGAGAGGAGAGAAAGACACAGAAGTAGAGAGAAGAGAGAGACCTGGAGAGAGAGAGAATAGAGAGAGACCTGACGGTGGAGATGAGAGAGAGTCCTGGAGCTGGAGAGGAGAGAGTGACCAAGAGAGAGAGGAGAGAGCGACCTGGGGGTGGAGAGTAGAGAGAGATCTGGAGGTAGAGAGGAGAGAGAGAGACCTGTAGATGGAGAGAGGAGAGAGACTTGGGGGTGGAGAGGAGAGAGAGGCCTGGAGAGAGAGAGAGAGAGAGAGACAGAGAGAGAGAGAGAGAGAGAGAGAGAGAGAGAGAGAGAGAGAGAGAGAGAGAGAGAGAGAGAGAGAGAGACCTGGAGGTGGAGAGGAGAGAGGGAGATCTGGAGGTGGAGAGGGGAGAGAGACCTGGAGGTGGAGAGGAGAAAGAGAGAAAGACCTGGAGGTGGAGAGGTGAGGGAGACCTGGAGGTAGAGAGGAGAGAGAGACCTGGAGCTGAATAGGAGAGAGAGACCTGGAGAGAGAGAGAGAGAGAGAGAGAGAGAGAGAGAGAGAGAGAGAGAGAGAGAGAGAGAGAGAGAGAGAGAGAGAGAGAGAGAGAGAGAGAGAGAGAGAGAGAGAGAGAGAGAGAGAGGGAGAGAGATTGAGAGAGAGAGGGAGAGAGATGAGAGAGAGACCTGGAGGTGGAGAGGAGAGAGAGAGAACTGGAGGTGGAGAAGAGAGAGAGACCTGGAGGTGGAGAGGTGAAAGAGAGGAGAGAGAGTCCTGTAGGTGGAGAGAAACGAAAGACCTGGTGGTGGAGAGGAGAGAGAGAACTGGAGGTGGAGAGGAGAGAGAGACCTGGAGGTGGAGAGGAGAAAGAGTAGAGAGAGAGACCTGGAGGTGGATAGAAAAGAAAGACCTGGTGGTGGAGAGAGAAAGACCTGGAGGTGGAGAGGAAAGAGAGACCTGGAGGTGCAGAGAGAAAGAGAGACCTGGAGGTGGAAAGATAAATACCTGGAGGTGGAGAGGAGAGAGAAAGACCTGGAGGTGGAGAGGATAGAGAGACCTGGAGGTGGAGAGGAGAGAGAGAGAACTGGAGCTGGAGAAGAGAGAGAGACCTGGAGGTGGAGAGGAGAGATAAAGACCTGGAGGTGGAGAGGGAAGAGAGACCTGGAGGTGGAAAGGAGAGAGAAAGACCTGGAGGTGGAGAGGAAAGAGAGACCTGGAGGTGGAGAGGAGCGAGAGAGACCTGGAGGTGGAGAGGAGAGAGAAAGACCTGTAGGTGGAGAGGAGAGAGCGACATGGAGGTAGAGAAGAGAGAGACCTGGAGGTGGAGAGGAGAGAGAATCACCTGGGGGTTAATCACAAGATTGAAGAAGATTCATGACGTTGGCCTGTGGGTAGGTTTATGGCAGTAATAAATACCTCCTCCCCCCTTTTTCCTTGCTCTACCCTACTGATGTGAAATTTGAAAACCCCCTTGGTTAACATAGAGATTCTGGGAACATCAGAAGGTGGGGGGAAATGAACTATATTCTGGTAATCCGACTACTTGAACATATGCGGTGGTACTTAATGAATATGATGTCAGTTCGGTTGTCATCTGAGACATTCTCCTCAATGAGAGGATGACATGCCCTCTACAGTGGAAAGTCTAGACATCAGAGTTATCAGATTCGCATGGAATTGTTGTTCAATTTAAATGTTTGAATATAACATTATTGGTGAAGAGATGAAATGTAATTTTAGCTTCCAAATGAGAGATTTGGGTTTTCATAAGGTCGGAAAACAATTACAGACTACAAATGGAAGCACAGCCGAGAGCTGCCCAGTGACACGAGCCTACCAAACGAGCTAAATCACTTCTATGCTCACTTCGAGTCAAGCAACACTGAAACACGCATGACAGCATCAGCTGTTCCGGACGACCGTATGATCACGCTCTCCGCATCCGATGTGTGTAAGACCTTTAAACAGGTCAACATTCACAAGGCTTCAGGGCCAGACAGATTACCAGGACATGTACCCCGAGCATGCGCTGACCAACTGGCAAGTGTCTTCACTGACATTTTCAACCTCTCTCTGTCTGCTTCTGTAATACCAACATGTTTCAAGCAGACCACCATAGTCTCTGTGCCCAAGAACACTAAGTAACCTACCGACCCGAAGCACTAAAGTCTGTAGCCATTAAATGCTTTTAAAGGCTGGTCATGGCTCACATCAACACCATTATCCCAGAAACCCTAGACCCATTCCAATTTGCATACCGCCCCAACAGATCCACAGATGATGCAATCTTTATTGCACTCCACAACGCCCTTTCACAACAGGACAAAAGGAACACCTATGTGAGAATGCTATTCATTGACTACAGCCCAGCATTCAACACCATAGTGCCCTCAAAGCTCATCAATAAGTTAAGAACCCTGGGACTAAACACCTTCCTCTGCAACTGGATCCTGGACTTCCTGACGGGCTGTCCCTAGGTGCTAAGGGTTGGTAACAACAAATCCGGCACGTTGATCCTAAACACGGGGGCCCCTCAGGGGTGCATACTCAGTCCCCTCCTGTTCACTCATGACTGCACGTACATGCACGACTCCATCACCATCATTAAGTTTGCTGATTACAAAACAGTGGTAGGCCAGATCACCGACAATGATGAGACAGCCTATAGATTGGAGTTCAGAGACCTGACCTTGTGGGGCAAGGACAACAACCAAGGAGATGATTGTGGACTACAGGAAAAGGAGGGCCGAGCATGCCCTCATTCTCATCAATGTGGCTGTAGTGAATCAGGTTGAGAGCTTCAAGTTCCTTGGCATCCACATCACCAACAAATGAACATGGTCCAAGCACACCAAGACAGCCGTGAAGAGGGCACGACAAAACCTATTCCCCTCGGGAGACTGAAAAGATTTGGCATGGGTCCTCATATTCTCAAAATGTTTTACATATACACTATCGAGAGCATCCTGACAGGTTGCATGACTGCCTGGTATGGCAACTGCTCGGCCCTCCGACCGCAAGGCACTACAGAGGGTAGTGCCTACAGCCCAGTACATCACCCAGGCCAAGCTTCTAGCCATCCAAGACCTCTATACCAGGCGGTCAGAGGTAGGCCCTAAAAATTGTCAAAGATTCCAGCCACCCTAATCATATACTATTCTCTCTGCTACCGCACTGCAAGCGGTACCGGGGCGCGAAGTCTAGGTCCAAGAGGCTCCTGAATAGCTTCTAGCCCCAAGTCATAAGACTCTTGAACAGCTAATCAAATGGCTGCCCAGACTATTTGCATGAGGTTGTAAGTAACAAGAACATTTCCAAGGACATAGACATATCTGATATTGGCAGAAAGCTTAAATTCTTGAAAATCTGCACTGTTCAGTTTACAGTAGCTATTACAGTGAAAGAATACCATAATATTGTTTCAGGAGAGTGCACAATTTTGAACATGAAAGGTTATTAATTAACAAATTAGGTACATGTGGGCAGTCTTGATACTACAAGACTTTGAACAGAAATGCAATGGTACATTGGATCAGTCTGAAACTTTGCACATACACTGCTGCCATCTAGTGACCAAACTCTAAATTGCACCTGGGCTGGAATAATACATTATGGCTTTTCTCTTGCATTTCAAAGATGATGGTACAAAAAAAAAAGAACGGTTGTTTTTCTTTGTATTTTCTTTAACCAGATCTATTATGTTATATTCTCCTACATTTCCTTTCACATTTCCACAAACTTCAAATTGTTTCCTTTTAAATGGTACCAATAATATGCATATCCTTGCTTCAGGGCATGAGATACAGGCAGTTAGATTTGGGTATGTCATTTTAGGCAAAAATTGGGTGGAAAAGGGGCAGATCCTTAAAAGGTTTTAAGGCCTTGTAAGTAAGAATTTCACTGCAAGGTCTACACCTGTATTTGGTGCATGTAACAAAAACAATCTGATTACATTTGATTTAATGTCTGAAGTTAATTCTAACCTAAAAAATGTGGAATTCATGTCTCAACTTAACCTTAAACTTTGATAGTTGACGTTTGCAATAGCTTCGACATTTGACATTTGAGAAACGTATATGAACATCTAATTCTGACATGAGACAGTGATAGCTAGTTGTATAGTTTATAGTACATCCCAGCCACAATAGAATGGGAGACAAAAGTGGAAATTGAGTAGCTATAGCTCGATGTTCAAATTATCATGGAATAATAAGTTATTTTGGGGACAGTTCTTCCAGTGCTATGTAACCTCTGTAGAGTATACCCAATATGGTAGTACTTCATGAACGACATTTGTATATTTCACAAACTCTGACTTGTTTGTGAACTGTGGGACAGACGGGTTCAGAACAGAGTGTCCGAGATTGAGTACTTTATGACTGTATGCACGTGATTATTCAGGATTGCATGTGCGTGTGTGAGAAAGGATTTGGCCAGTGAAAAGTATTGTATTTGCTTTGAGGGAAAAAAAGCATTTTCAACATGTGAGTACAGAACTGCCACATTTGCATATTACTCCAGAGTTACTTGAGCATCTCTTTCTGCAGTTGATTGACAGGTGAGCATTATATCAGTGTCCCAGTGAGCAGTGTCCCAGTGAACAGTGTCCCAGTGAGCAGTGTCCCAGTGAGCAGTGTCCCAGTGAACAGTGTCCCAGTGAGCAGTGTCCCAGTGAACAGTGTCCCAGTGAGCAGTGTCCCAGTGAACAGTGTCACAGTGAGCAGTGTCCCAGTGAACAGTGTCCCAGTGAGCAGTGTCCCAGTGAGCAGTGTCCCAGTGAACAGTGTCCCAGTGAGCAGTGTCCCAGTGAGCAGTGTCCCAGTGAGCAGTGTCCCAGTGAACAGTGTCCCAGTGAGCAGTGTCCCAGTGAGCAGTGTCCCAGTGAACAGTGTCCCAGTGAGCAGTGTCCCAGTGAACAGTGTCACAGTGAGCAGTCTCCCAGTGAGCAGTGTCCCAGTGAGCAGTGTCCCAGTGAACAGTGTCCCAGTGAACAGTGTCCCAGTGAACAGTGTGAGCAGTGTCCCAGTAAGCAGTGTCCCAGTGAGCAGTGTCCGAGTGAGCAGTGTCCCAGTGTCCCAGTGTCCCAGTGTCCCAGTGAACAGTGTCCTAGTGAGCAGTGTCCCAGTGAGCAGTGTCCCAGTGAGCAGTGTCCCAGTGAGCAGTGTCCCAGTGTCCCAGTGAACAGTGTCCCAGTGAGCAGTGTCCCAGATAGCAGTGTCCCAGTGAACAGTGTTCCAGTGAACAGTGTCCCAGTGAGCAGTGTCCCAGTGAACAGTGTCCCAGTGAGCAGTGTCCCAGTGAGCAGTGTCCCAGTGAGCAGTGTCCCAGTGAGCAGTGCCCCAGTGAGCAGTGTCCCAGTGTTCCAGTGAGCAGTGTCCCAGTGAAGAGTGTCCCAGTGAACAGTGTCCCAGTGAACAGTGTCCCAGTGAACAGTGTCCCAGTGAGCAGTGTCCCAGTGAGCAGTGTCCCAGTGAGTAGTGTCCTAGTGAGCAGTGTCCTAGTGGGCAGTGTCCCAGTGAGCAGTGACGTTGGAGTGCCATTCGGGCATCGATCCAGCATTAGTGCTGTTGTGTTTGTGTGTGTGTGTGTGTGTGTGTGTGTGTGTGTGTGTGTGTGTGTGTGTGTGTGTGTGTGTGTGTGTGTGTGTGTGTGTGTGTGAACAGTGTCCCAGTGTGCAGTGTGCCAGTGCAGTGTCCCAGTGAACAGTGTGCAGTGTGCAGTGTCCCAGTGAACAGTGTGCGTGTGAGCAGTGTGTGTGTGTGCGTGTGCAGTGTGCATGTGTGTGTGTGTGAACAGTGTGTGTTGAGCAGTGTCCCAGTGGTTATGTCTCCGCTCTCTCCCCCCATTTCTACTGATAGTGATCAAAGGAAATCTTTATGAGTTCCGTTTTAGCTCAACAGTCATGCCACACACACACACACACACACACACACACACACACACACACACACACACACACACACACACACACACACACACACACACACACACACACACACACACACACACACACACACACACACACACACACACAAACACACGCTCCCAGAAACATTCAGCTGGCCAGTGTGTCCTGTGTCAAACAGAGGAAGCTGATGATTAGTACCCTGAGGAACAGAGAGGACCAGAGGAGGGGGAGGAGGGAGGGAGACAGAGAGGCACAGAGGAGGGGAGGAGGGAGGGAGACAGAGAGGCACAGAGGAGGGGAGGAGGGAGGGGGACAGAGAGGCTCAGAGGAGGGGGAGGAGGGAGGGGGGCAGAGAGGCACAGAGGAGGGAGCCGGACAGAGTGGCACAGAGGAGAGAGGGGAACAGAGAGGCACAGAGGAGGGATGGGGACAGAGAGGCACAGAGGAGGGGGAGGAGGGACGGGAAAGGAATACAGGAAGAGATTATCAACACTATGGATTGGCCAATCGGAAGCTTCCAGTATCCTGCCGCTCCACTGGGCTGGGAGGGAGGGGGAATGGGGGGAGAGAGGGAGGAAGAGGGGGGGAGGGAGGGGAATGGGGGGAGAGAGGGAGGAAGAGGGAGGGAGAGTGGGAAAAGATAGAGATAAAAAGAGAGAATGAGGGATGGAGAGAGACCAAAATAGGATGTGGGATGTAAAGAATTGCTTTCCGACTTCTCTGGCCCACAGAGAGTGAGAGATTTCGCTACAGAAAGGGAAAGTAGTATGATTATTGACACAGGATGTGGAGGTCCGGACAACAGGAAGATGACTCTGCCCTCTAGTAAACCCTACCCAACCTTCTACCCTTTTGACATTGCTTAGAGCCAGGATGACCCTTTCATGGCCTATTACCAATGGTCTGTTCTTTCTTCTTGGCTTGTGTGTGTGTGTGTGTGTGTGTGTGTGTGTGTGTGTGTGTGTGTGTGTGTGTGTGTGTGTGTGTGTGTGTGTGTGTGTGTGTGTGTGTGTGTGTGTGTGTGTGTGTGTGTGTGTGTGTGTGTGTGTGTGTGTGTGTGTGTGTGTGTGTGTGTGTGTGTGTGTGTGTGTGTGTGTGTTATCTGATTGTGTGTGGGTTTTCTCTTCTACTTTCCTTTCACTATCTCTCCTGTCTTTCTGTTTTATGTCTATCTGCCCTATGATGTCTTCGTCCCGCAGTGTGAACTGTTGATGTGCTCTGGTATGCCTACAGTATATGCCTACTTATTCAAAGTCAGATAAGTCAACCTGACCACAGCCACAGCACAGCATAGACTTGTGCTTTGGATTAGAATGGGAGGAGGAATGGTGTGTTTGTGTAATTGTTCATCATACTTCAACGCCTATCCACCACAGAGAAAAACACACTCCCAGACCAAAACACGCAGGCACACAGAAATGAATGCATATGCACGAATGCACACACACCCAAACACCCACACAAACACAAACAAACACACACACACACACACACACAGACACACACACAGACAGATACACACACATTCACACACAGTCACACTCCAGCTGTCAGCCAACCCTGGTTCCAATGAGCAAATGGGTTTAAAAACAAATTACGTGCTTAGCCTTTTAGTATGTTCTGGACACTGTTTTTTCTGTGGCAGGAATGCGGACAGGAATGTGTTTTGCTCCGGTAGTGCTTCACTTCGACAAAAAAAGATAGCGAGAGAGAGAGAAAGTGAAACAGAGAGCGAGAGAACAAAAACATTTATGAAAAATACAGAGAAAGTACATAACAGAAAGGAGGAGAGGACTAAAACATAGATCCATTAGTCTTGTGTGATAACCACTAGGCCGTAGTCAAACCCACAGACCACTGGGCCGTAGTCAAACCCACAGACCACTAGGCCGTAGTCAAACCCACAGACCACTAGGCCGTAGTCAAACCCACAGACCACTGGGCCGTAGTCAAACCCACAGACCACTAGGCCGTAGTCAAACCCACAGACCACTAGGCCGTAGTCAAACCCACAGACCACTGGGCCGTAGTCAAACCCACAGACCACTAGGCCGTAGTCAAACCCACAGACCACTAGGCCGTAGTCAAACCCACAGACCACTGGTCAAACCCACAGACCACTAGGCCGTAGTCAAACCCACAGACCACTAGGCCGTAGTCAAACCCACAGACCACTAGGCCGTAGTCAAACCCACAGACCACTAGGCCGTAGTCAAACCCACAGACCACTAGGCCGTAGTCAAACCCACAGACCACTGGGCCGTAGTCAAACCCACAGACCACTGGGCCGTAGTCAAACCCACAGACCACTAGGCCGTAGTCAAACCCACAGACCACAGGCCGTAGTCAAACCCACAGACCACTGGGCCGTAGTCAAACCCACAGACCACTAGGCCGTAGTCAAACCCACAGACCACTAGGCCGTAGTCAAACCCACAGACCACTAGGCCGTAGTCAAACCCACAGACCACTAGGCCGTAGTCAAACCCACAGACCACTAGGCCGTAGTCAAACCCACAGACCACTGGGCCGTAGTCAAACCCACAGACCACTAGGCCGTAGTCAAACCCACAGACCACTAGGGAATGTGTCAAACCCCAGTAGTCCGTAGTCAAACCCACAGACCACTAGGCCGTAGTCAAACCCACAGACCACTAGGCCGTAGTCAAACCCACAGACCACTGGGCCGTAGTCAAACCCACAGACCACTGGGCCGTAGTCAAACCCACAGACCACTAGGCCGTAGTCAAACCCACAGACCACTAGGCCGTAGTCAAACCCACAGACCACTGGGCCGTAGTCAAACCCACAGACCACTAGGCCGTAGTCAAACCCACAGACCACTAGGCCGTAGTCAAACCCACAGACCACTAGGCCGTAGTCAAACCCACAGACCACTAGGCCGTAGTCAAACCCACAGACCACTAGGCCGTAGTCAAACCCACAGACCACTAGGCCGTAGTCAAACCCACAGACCACTGGGCCGTAGTCAAACCCACAGACCACTAGGCCGTAGTCAAACCCACAGACCACTAGGCCGTAGTCAAACCCACAGACCACTAGGCCGTAGTCAAACCCACAGACCACTGGGCCGTAGTCAAACCCACAGACCACTGGGCCGTAGTCAAACCCACAGACCACTGGGCCGTAGTCAAACCCACAGACCACTGGGCCGTAGTCAAACCCACAGACCACTGGGCCGTAGTCAAACCCACAGACCACTGGGCCGTAGTCAAACCCACAGACCACTGGGCCGTAGTCAAACCCACAGACCACTGGGCCGTAGTCAAACCCACAGACCACTGGGCCGTAGTCAAACCCACAGACACTGGGCCGTAGTCAAACCCACAGACCACTAGTCAAACCCACAGACCACTGGGCCGTAGTCAAACCCACAGACCACTGGGCCGTAGTCAAACCCACAGACCACTAGGCCGTAGTCAAACCCACAGACCACTGGGCCGTAGTCAAACCCACAGACCACTGGGCCGTAGTCAAACCCACAGACCACTGGGCCGTAGTCAAACCCACAGACCACTGGGCCGTAGTCAAACCCACAGACCACTGGGCCGTAGTCAAACCCACAGACCACTGGGCCGTAGTCAAACCCACAGACCACTGGGCCGTAGTCAAACCCACAGACCACTGGGCCGTAGTCAAACCCACAGACCACTGGGCCGTAGTCAAACCCACAGACCACTGGGCCGTAGTCAAACCCACAGACCACTGGGCCGTAGTCAAACCCACAGACCACTGGGCCGTAGTCAAACCCACAGACCACTGGGCCGTAGTCAAACCCACAGACCACTGAGCCGTAGTCAAACCCACAGACCACTGAGCCGTAGTCAAACCCACAGACCACTAGGCCGTAGTCAAACCCACAGACCACTGGGCCGTAGTCAAACCCACAGACCACTGAGCCGTAGTCAAACCCACAGACCACTGGGCCGTAGTCAAACCCACAGACCACTGAGCCGTAGTCAAACCCACAGACCACTGAGCCGTAGTCAAACCCACAGACCACTGGGCCGTAGTCAAACCCACAGACCACTGGGCCGTAGTCAAACCCACAGACCACGGGCCGTAGTCAAACCCACAGACCACTGGGCCGTAGTCAAACCCACAGACCACTAGGTTGTAGTCAAACCCACAGACCACTGGGCCGTAGTCAAACCCACAGACCACTGGGCCGTAGTCAAACCCACAGACCACTGGGCCGTAGTCAAACCCACAGACCACTGGGCCGTAGTCAAACCCACAGACCACTGGGCCGTAGTCCAACCCACAAATCACTGAGCATTAGTCAAACCCACAGACGGCTGGGCCGTAGTCAAACCCACAGACCACTGGGCACCTAGTCAAACCCACAGACCGCTGGACCGTAGTCAAACCCACAGACCACTGGGCCGTAGTCAAACCCACAGACCACTGGGCCGTAGGCAAACCCACAAATCACTGAGCATTAGTCAAACCCACAGACCACTGGGCCGTAGTCAAACCCACAGACCACTGGTCGGTAGTCAAACCCACAAATCACTGAGCATAAGTCACACCCACAGACCACTGGCCCGTAGTCAAACCCACAGACCACTGGGCCGTAGTCAAACCCACAGACCACTGGGCCGTAGTCAAACCCACAGACCACTGGGCCGTAGTCAAACACACAGATCGCTTAGCACTGCAGGAGAGGGTGCTGAGGATTTATCTTGATATATCTGCATCTAATCTATCTCTCTGTGTGTGTGTGTGTGTGTGTGTGTGTGTGTGTGTGTGTGTGTGTGTGTGTGTGTGTGTGTGTGTGTGTGTGTGTGTGTGTGTGTGTGTGTGTGTGTGTGTGTGTGTGTGTGTGTGTGCGTTGGTTACAGATCCCAGTATGTGCTGCAGGCACATCCCTCACCATGGGGCCCAGTGACGGATGAGGTCTGTGGACCTGGGCTCTCTGTCTGGATCTACAAACATGGACAGAAGAGATAGATGAATGGAGGAAGGAGGCAGGGGTGAGGGAGTAGAACGTAGGAGAAAGTGAGATGGAACCAGGGAGGAGGGGTATTAGAGGGAGGAGAGGTAGAGATATCGGGGGACAATCTTTATTGCTATCCATCATTGCTTCGCCAATTCATCAAGTTGTGTTGTGGGAGACCAACGGAGAGTTTCACGACCAGGGAGGTGTTTGTGTGTTTATGAGAGGGGATGGGGGATGGGGGAGGGGGGATGGGCGTGCTATATGTTGCTTCATAAACTGGGTGGTTTGAGCCCTGAATGCTGATTGGCTGAAAGCTGTGGTATTTCAGACCTTATACCATGAGCATGAAAAAACGTTTATTTTTACTGCTCTAATTACGTTGGTAACCAGTTTATAGTAACTATAAGGCACCTCTGGGGTTTGTGATATATGGCCAATATACCACAGCTAAGGGCTGTTCTTAGGCACGACACAACGCAGACCTTATTGCTTAAGGATGACTAGCGGTCCATGTAAAGTTAGTGTGTGTGTGTGTGTGTGTGTGTGTGTGTGTGTGTGTGTGTGTGTGTGTGTGTGTGTGTGTGTGTGTGTGTGTGTGTGTGTGTGTGTGTGTGTGTGTGTGTGTGTGTGTGTGTGTGTGTGTGTGTGTGTGTGTGTGTGTGTGTGTGTGTGTGTGCGTGTGTGTGCGCTTGCATTTGTGCGCGTTTGTGCGTACATACTCAAACAATCCCTTCTTTTTCAGAAGTAAATGAAGAGAGGATGTCAATATAATGTTTATTATGAGATAACATGATGAATGTTCTAACTATAAGCCTTAAAGGCTGCACTATATCAAACAGTGAGCATGAGCTAAGGCCAAGCTGGACAGCTTTATACTGTATTCTTGAACAAAGCAATCTACCTGAAATCCATTTTTTTAATGCCCTTTAAAGGGAAGGGCCTAACTTTTGTTCTGGGTGTTATTTTGGTGTGTCTGCCTTTGTTATGGTCCCACTGTCTTCCTATTGGAAGGTCTCTTGAGGGAAAACTGTGTGCTGTTCCTGACGAGTCAGCCTAATTATTTATTTATCTCCACCCTTCCCCCCTCCGGCCTCCATCAGTCATATAATGGAGCACTAATACCCAAAAGAGACCCCCGCCACCCTCTCCACTCCTCCTCTGCCTCCCCTCTACCTCCATCCTCCCCGCCTCTATAATCAATGTCTATCTTTGTCTGGAGCATGTCTGTTCGGCTCCCTCTCTCACAACAAAACACATCTTGCAGGCAGGCGCCAACTCACATGCACACATGGCCCAGCTCTCTCCCTTATGTCAAAATTATATTCCATAGTATACAACAATCCCCCATACCTCTCACTCGCTCTCTGCTCTCTCTCTCTCTCTCTCTCTCTCTCTCTCTCTCTCTCTCTCTCTCTCTCTCTCTCTCTCTCTCACTGTCTCTCCGTCTCACTCTGTCTCTCTCCCTCTCTCTCTCTCTGTGGTATATGGTAACATGGTCTAAATCGTAACATGGTCTATATGGTATCATGGTCTATATGGTAACATGGTCTAATTGGTAACATGGTCTATATGGTAACATGGTCTAAATGGTAACATGGTCTATATGGTAACATGGTCAAAATGGTAATATGGTCTATATGGTAATATGGTCTATATGGTAACATGGTCTATATGGTAACATGGTGTAAATTGTAATATGGTGTATATGGTAACATGGTCTATATGGTATCATGGTCTATATGGTAACATGGTCTAAATGGTAACATGGTCTATATGGTAACATGGTCTAAATGGTAACATGGTGTATATGGTAGCATGGTGTATATGGTAACATGGTCTAAATGGTAACATGGTCTATATGGTATCATGGTCTATATGGTAACATGGTCTAAATGGTAGCATGTTGTATATGGTAGCATGGTGTATATGGTAACATGGTCTAAATGGTAACATGGTGTATATGGTAGCATGGTGTATATGGTAACATGGTCTAAATGGTAACATGGTCTATATGGTAACAAGGACTAAATCGTAACATGGTCTATATGGTAACATGGTGTATATGGTAACATGGTGTATATGGTAACATGGTCTATATGGTAACATGGTCTATATGGTAACATGGTCTATATGGTAACATGGTCTATATGGTAACATTGTCTATATGGTAACATGGTGTAAATTGTAATATGGTCTATATGGTAACATGGTCTATATGGTAACATGGTCTATATGGTAACATTGTCTATATGGTAACATGGTGTAAATTGTAATATGGTGTATATGGTAACATGGTCTAAATGGTAACATGGTATAAATCGTAACATGGTGTATATCGTAATATGGTGTATATGGTAACATGGTCTAATTGGTAACATGGTCTATATGGTAACATGGTCTAAATGGTAACATGGTCTATATGGTAACATGGTCTATACGGTAATATGGTATATATGGTAACATGGTGTATATGGTAACGTGGTCTAAATCGTAACATGGTCTAAATCATAACATGGTGTATATGGTAACATGGTCTAAATGGTAAGATGGTCTATATGGTAACATGGTCTATATGGTAACATGGTCTATATGGTAACAAGGGCTAAATCGTAACATGGTCTATATCGTAACATGGTGTAAATGGTAACATGGTGTATATGGTAACATGGTCTATATCGTAACATGGTGTAAATGGTAACATGGTGTATATGGTAACATGGTGTATATGGTAACGTGGTCTATATGGTGACATGGTCTAAATGGTAACATGGTCTATGTGGTAACATGGTCTATATGGTAACATGGTCTATATGGTAACATGGTGTATATGGTAACATGGTCTAAATGGTAACGTGGTATATATCGTAACATGGTGTAAATGGTAACATGGTCTAAATGGTAACATGGTGTAAATGGTAACATGGTCTATATCGTAACATGGTGTAAATGGTAACATGGTGTATATGGTAACATGGTCTAAATGGTAACATGGTATATATCGTAACATGGTGTAAATGGTAACATGGTCTAAATGGTAACATGGTCTATGTGGTAACATGGTCTATATGGTAACATGGTATATATGGTAACATGGTGTAAATGGTAACATGGTGTATATGATAATGTGGTCTAAATGGTAACATGGTCTAAATCGTAACATGGTCTATATGGTAACATGGTCTATATGGTAACAAGGGCTAAATCGTAACAAGGTCTATATCGTAACATGGTGTAAATGGTAACATGGTGTATATGGTAACATGGTGTATATGGTAACGTGGTCTATATGGTAACATGGTCTAAATGGTAACATGGTCTATGTGGTAACATGGTCTATATGGTAACATGGTCTATATGGTAACATGGTGTATATGGTAACATGGTCTAAATGGTAACCAGGTCTAAATGGTAACCAGGTCTAAATGGTAACTTGGTCTAAATGGTAACATGGTCAATATGGTAACATGGTCTAAATTGTAACATGGTCTATATGGTAACATGGAGTATATGGTAACATCCGGTATACGGTAGAATGGTGTATATGGTAACATGGTGTATATGGTAACATGGTCTAAATGGTAACATGGTCTACATGGTAACATGGTCTATATGGTAACATGGTCTAAATGGTAACATGGTCTATATGGTAACATGGTCTATATGGTAACATGGTCTAAATGGTAACATGGTCTAAATGGTAACATGGTGTATATGGTAACATGGTCTAAATGGTAACATGGTCTATATGGTAACATGGTCTATATGGTAACATGGTCTAAATGGTAACATGGTGTATATGGTAACATGGTAACATGGTAACATGGTCTAAATTGTAACATGGTCTATATGGTAGCATGGTGTATATGGTGACATGGTGTATATGGTAATATGGTGTATATGATAACATGGTCTACATTGTAACATGGTGTATATGGTAGCATGGTTTTATGGTAACATGGTGTATTTGGTAACATGGTCTATATGGTAACATGGTGTATATGGTAACATTGTCTAAATGGTAACATGGTCTATATGGTATCATGGTCTAAATTGTAACACGGTCTAAATTGTAACACGGTCTATATGGTAACATGGTCTAAATTGTAACACAGTGTATATGGTAGCATGGTGTATATGGTAACATGGTCTAAATGGTAACATGGTCTAAATTGTAACACGGTCTAAATTGTAACACGGTCTATATGGTAACATGGTCTATATTGTAACACAGTGTATATGGTAGCATGGTGTATATGGTAACATGGTCTAAATGGTAACATGATCTAAATGGTAACATGGTCTATATGGTAATATGGTGTATATGGTAATATGGTGTATATGGTAGCATGGTCTAAATTGTACATTGTGTATATGGTAACATGGTCTAAATGGTAGCATGGTCTAAATTGTACATTGTGTATATGGTAACATGGTTTATATGGTAACATGGTCTATATGGTAACATGATATATATGGTAACATGGTCTAAATGGTAGCATGGTGTAAATGGTAACATGGTGTATATGGTAACATGGTGTATATGGTAACATGGTAACATGGTAACATGGTCTAAATTGTAACATGGTCTATATGGTAGCATGGTGTATATGGTGACATGGTGTATATGGTAATATGGTGTATATGATAACATGGTCTACATTGTAACATGGTGTATATGGTAGCATGGTTTTATGGTAACATGGTGTATTTGGTAACATGGTCTATATGGTAACATGGTGTATATGGTAACATTGTCTAAATGGTAACATGGTCTATATGGTATCATGGTCTAAATTGTAACACGGTCTAAATTGTAACACGGTCTATATGGTAACATGGTCTAAATTGTAACACAGTGTATATGGTAGCATGGTGTATATGGTAACATGGTCTAAATGGTAACATGGTCTAAATTGTAACACGGTCTAAATTGTAACACGGTCTATATGGTAACATGGTCTATATTGTAACACAGTGTATATGGTAGCATGGTGTATATGGTAACATGGTCTAAATGGTAACATGATCTAAATGGTAACATGGTCTATATGGTAATATGGTGTATATGGTAATATGGTGTATATGGTAGCATGGTCTAAATTGTACATTGTGTATATGGTAACATGGTCTAAATGGTAGCATGGTCTAAATTGTACATTGTGTATATGGTAACATGGTTTATATGGTAACATGGTCTATATGGTAACATGATATATATGGTAACATGGTCTAAATGGTAGCATGGTGTAAATGGTAACATGGTGTATATGGTAACATGGTGTATATGGTAACATGGTCTATATGGTAACATGGTGTAAATTGTAATATGGTGTATATGGTAACATTACATTTACATTTACATTTAAGTCATTTAGCAGACGCTCTTATCCAGAGCGACTTACAAATTGGTGCATTCACCTTATGACATCCAGTGGAACAGTCACTTTACAATAGTGCATCAAAATCTTAAAGGGGGGGGGTGAGAGGGATTACTTATCCTATCCTAGGTATTCCTTAAAGAGGTGGGGTTTCAGGTGTCTCCGGAAGGTGGTGATTGACTCCACTGTCCTGGCGTCGTGAGGGAGTTTGTTCCACCATTGGGCGGCCAGAGCAGCGAACAGTTTTGACTGGGCTGAGCGGGAGCTGTACTTCCTCAGTGGTAGGGAGGCGAGCAGGCCAGAGGTGGATGAACGCAGTGCCCTTGTTTGGGTGTAGGGCCTGATCAGAGCCTGGATGTACTGAGGTGCCGTTCCCCTCACAGCTCCGTAGGCAAGCACCATGGTCTTGTAGCGGATGCGAGCTTCAACTGGAAGCCAGTGGAGAGAGCGGAGGAGCGGGGTGACGTGAGAGAACTTGGGAAGGTTGAATACCAGACGGGCTGCAGCGTTCTGGATGAGTTGTAGGGGTTTAATGGCACAGGCAGGGGAGCCCAGCCAACAGCGAGTTGCAGTAATACAGACGGGAGATGACAAGTGCCTGGATTAGGACCTGCGCCGCTTCCTGTGTGAGGCAGGGTCGTACTCTGCGGATGTTGTAGAGCATGAACCTACAGGAACGGGCCACCGCCTTGATGTTAGTTGAGAACGACAGGGTGTTGTCCAGGATCACGCCAAGGTTCTTAGCGCTCTGGGAGGAGGACACAATGGAGTTGTCAACCGTGATGGCGAGATCATGGAACGGGCAGTCCTTCCCCCGGGAGGAAGAGCAGCTCCGTCTTGCCGAGGTTCAGCTTGAGGTGGTGATCCGTCATCCACACTGATATGTCTGCCAGACATGCAGAGATGCGATTCGCCACCTGGTCATCAGAAGGGGGAAAGGAGAAGATTAATTGTGTGTCGTCTGCATAGCAATGATAGGAGAGACCATGTGAGGTTATGACAGAGCCAAGTGACTTGGTGTATAGCGAGAATAGGAGAGGGCCTAGAACAGAGCCCTGGGGGACACCAATGGTGAGAGCGCGTGGTGAGGAGACAGATTCTCGCCAAGCCACCTGGTAGGAGCGACCTGTCAGGTAGGACGCAATCCAAGCGTGGGCCGCGCCGGAGATGCCCAACTCGGAGAGGGTGGAGAGGAGGATCTGATGGTTCACAGTATCGAAGGCAGCCGATAGATCTAGAAGGATGAGAGCAGAGGAGAGAGAGTTAGCTTTAGCAGTGCGGAGCGCCTCCGTGATACAGAGGAGAGCAGTCTCAGTTGAATGACTAGTCTTGAAACCTAACTGATTTGGATCAAGAAGGTCATTCAGAGAGAGATAGCGGGAGAGCTGGCCAAGGACGGCACGTTCAAGAGTTTTGGAGAGAAAAGAAAGAAGGGATACTGGTCTGTAGTTGTTGACATCGGAGGGATCGAGTGTAGGTTTTTTCAGAAGGGGTGCAACTCTCGCTCTCTTGAAGACGGAAGGGACGTAGCCAGCGGTCAGGGATGAGTTGATGGGCGAGGTGAGGTAAGGGAGAAGGTCTCCGGAAATGGTCTGGAGAAGAGAGGAGGGGATAGGGTCAAGCGGGCAGGTTGTTGGGCGGCCGGCCGTCACAAGACGCGAGATTTCATCTGGAGAGAGAGGGGAGAAAGAGGTCAGAGCACAGGGTAGGGCAGTGTGAGCAGAACCAGCGGTGTCGTTTGACTTAGCAAACGAGGATCGGATGTCGTCGACCTTCTTTTCAAAATGGTTGACGAAGTCATCTGCAGAGAGGGAGGAGGGGGGGGGATTCAGGAGGGAGGAGAAGGTGGCAAAGAGCTTCCTAGGGTTAGAGGCAGATGCTTGGAATTTAGAGTGGTAGAAAGTGGCTTTAGCAGCAGAGACAGAGGAGGAAAATGTAGAGAGGAGGGAGTGAAAGGATGCCAGGTCCGCAGGGAGGCGAGTTTTCCTCCATTTCCGCTCGGCTGCCCGGAGCCCTGTTCTGTGAGCTCGCAATGAGTCATCAAGCCACGGAGCGGGAGGGGAGGACCGAGCCGGTCTGGAGGATAGGGGACATAGAGAGTCAAAGGATGCAGAGAGGGAGGAGAGGAGGGTTGAGGAGGCAGAATCAGGAGATAGGTTGGAGAAGGTTTGAGCAGAGTGAAGAGATGATAGGATGGAAGAGGAGAGAGTAGCGGGGGAGAGAGAGCGAAGGTTGGGACGGCGCGATACCATCCGAGTAGGGGCAGTGTGGGAGTTGTTGGATGAGAGCGAGAGGGAAAAGGATACAAGGTAGTGGTCGGAGACTTGGAGGGGAGTTGCAATGAGGTTAGTGGAAGAACAGCATCTAGTAAAGATGAGGTTGAGCGTATTGCCTGCCTTGTGAGTAGGGGGGGAAGGTGAGAGGGTGAGGTCAAAAGAGGAGAGGAGTGGAAAGAAGGAGGCAGAGAGGAATGAGTCAAAGGTAGACGTGGGGAGGTTAAAGTCGCCCAGAACTGTGAGAGGTGAGCCGTCCTCAGGAAAGGAGCTTATCAAGGCATCAAGCTCATTGATGAACTCTCCGAGGGAACCTGGAGGGCGATAAATGATAAGGATGTTAAGCTTGAAAGGGCTGGTAACTGTGACAGCATGGAATTCAAAGGAGGCGATAGACAGATGGGTAAGGGGAGAAAGAGAGAATGACCACTTGGGAGAGATGAGGATCCCGGTGCCACCACCCCGCTGACCAGAAGCTCTCGGGGTGTGCGAGAACACGTGGGCGGACGAAGAGAGAGCAGTAGGAATGGCAGTGTTATCTGTGGTGATCCATGTTTCCGTCAGTGCCAAGAAGTCGAGGGACTGGAGGGAGGCATAGGCTGAGATGAACTCTGGCTTGTTGGCCGCAGATCGGCAGTTCCAGAGGCTACCGGAGACCTGGAACTCCACGTGGGTCGTGCGCGCTGGGACCACCAGATTAGGGTGGCCGCGGACACGTGGTGTGGAGCGTTTGTATGGTCTGTGCAGAGAGGAGAGAACAGGGATAGACAGACACATAGTTGACAGGCTACAGATGAGGCTACGCTAATGCAAAGGAGATTGGAATGACAAGTGGACTACACGTCTCGAATGTTCAGAAAGTTAAGCTTACGTAGCAAGAATCTTATTGACTAAAATGATTAAAATGATACAGTACTGCTGAAGTAGGCTAGCAGGCAGTGGGTGCATTGTTGACACTACACTAATCAAGTTGTTTCGTTGAGTGTAATAGTTTCGACAGTGCTGCTATTCGGGGGCTAGCTGGCTAGCTAGCAGTGTTGATTACGTTATGTTGCGTTAAAAGAACGACAATAGCTGGCTAGCTAACCTAGAAAATCGCTCTAGACTACACAATTATCAAACAAATCAAACCGTTGTACTGTAATGAAATGAAATGAAATGAAAATGTGATACTACCTGTGAATGCGACCGGGTTGTTGAGTTCTATTCAGAAGACGTTGGCTAGCTGTTGGCTAGCTAGCAGAGTCTCCTACGTTACTGATGACAAATAGCTGGCTAGCTAACCTCGGTAAATTAAGATAATCACTCTAAGACTACACACTCTAAACTACACAATTATCATGGATACGAAGACAGCAAAGACAGCTATGTAGCTAGCTAACACTACACTAATCCAGTCGTTCAGTTGAGTGTAATAGTTTCTACAGTGCAGCTAATCGGTGGACGTTGGGCAGAGCAGTGAAGACTACGTTAGGACGGCGAAATACGATAATTACGCAATTATCTTTGATACAAAGACGGCTATGTAGCTAGCTAAGAAGAAATTGCTAAGATTAGACAAATCAAACCGTTGTGCTATAATGAAAGGTAATGAAATGTACTGAAAAGGTTATACTACCTGCGGAGCGAAGTGCCGTTGCGACCGCTCGCTCCAACCCGGAAGTACCATTAACATGGTCTATATGGTAACATGGTCTATATGGTAACATGGTGTATATGGTAACATGGTCTATATGGTAGCATGGTGTAAATTGTAATATGGTGTATATGGTAACATGGTCTATATGGTAACATGGTCTATATGGTAACATGGTCTATATGGTAACATGGTGTAAATTGTAATATGGTGTATATGGTAACATGGTGTAAATGGTAACATGGTCTATATGGTAATATTGTGTATATTGTAACATGGTGTATATGGTAACATGGTGTATATGGTAACGTGATGATTATGGTAACATGGTCCACATGGTAACATGGTAACATGGTCTAAATGGTAACATGGTTTATATGGTGTATATGGTAACATGGTCCACATGGTCTATATGGTAACATGGTCTATATTAAAACATGGTCTATATGGTAACATGGTCTATATGGTAACATAGTCTATATTAAAACATGGTCTAAATGGTAACATGGTCTCTATTAAAACACAGTCTCCGCACCGCTAAAGCTAACTCTCTCTCCTCTGCTCTCATCCTTCTAGACCTATCGGCTGCTTTCGATACTGTGAACCATCAGATCCTCCTCTCCACCCTCTCCCAGTTGGGCATCTCCGGCGCGGCCCACGCTTGGATTGCGTCCTACCTGACAGGTCGCTCCTACCAGGTGGCGTGGCGAGAATCTGTCTCCTCACCACGCACTCTCACCACTGGTGTCCCCCAGGGCTCTGTTCTAGGCCCTCTCCTATTCTCGCTATACACCAAGTCACTTGGCTCTGTCATAACCTCACATGGTCTCTCCTATCATTGCTATGCAGACGACACACAATTAATCTTCTCCTTTCCCCCTTCTGATGACCAGGTGGCGAATCGCATCTCTGCATGTCTGGCAGACATATCAGTGTGGATGACGGATCACCACCTCAAGCTGAACTTCGGCAAGACGGAGCTGCTCTTCCTCCCGGGGAAGGACTGCCCGTTCCATGATCTCGCCATCACGGTTGACAACTCCATTGTGTCCTCCTCCCAGAGCGCTAAGAACTTTAGCTTGATCCTGGACAACACCCTGTCATTCTCAACTAACATCAAGGCGGTGGCCCGTTCCTGTAGGTTCATGCTCTACAACATCCGCAGAGTACGACCCTGCCTCACAAAGGAAGCGGCGCAGGTCCTAATCCAGGCACTTGTCATCTCCCGTCTGGATTACTGCAACTCGCTGTTGGCTGGGCTCCCTGCCTGTGCCATTAAACCCCTACAACTCATCCAGAACGCCGCAGCCCGTCTAGTGTTCAACCTTCCCAAGTTCTCTCACGTCACCCCGCTCCTCCGCTCTCTCCACTGGCTTCCAGTTGAAGCTCGCATCCGCTACAAGACCATGGTGCTTGCCTACGGAGCTGTGAGGGGAACGGCACCTCAGTACCTCCAGGCTCTGATCAGGCCCTACACCCAAATAAGGGCACTGCGTTCATCCACCTCTGACCTGCTCGCCTCCCTACCACTGAGGAAGTATAGTTCCCGCTCAGCCCAGTCAAAACTGTTCGCTGCTCTGGCTCCCCAATGGTGGAACAAACTCCCTCACGACGCCAGGACAGCGGAGTCAATCACCACCTTCCGGAGACACCTGAAACCCCACCTCTTTAAGGAATACTTAGGATAGGATAAAGTAATCCTTCTCACCCCCCCCCCCCTTAAAATATTTAGATGCACTATTGTAAAGTGGCTGTTCCACTGGATGTCATAAGGTGAATGCACCAATTTGTAAGTCGCTCTGGATAAGAGCATCTGCTAAATGACTTAAATGTAAATATGTAAATGTAACATGATGTATATGGTAATATGGTGTACATGGTAACATGGTGTACATGGTAACATGGTGTAAATGGTAACGTGGTGTATATGGTAACATGGTCTATATTAAAACATGGTCTATATTAAAACATGGTCTATATGGTAACATGGTCTATATGGTAACATGATGTATATGGTAACGTGGTGTACATGGTAACATGGTGTAAATGATTTTAATCATTTTAGTCAATAAGATTCTTGCTACGTAGCTTAACTTTCTGAACATTCGAGACGTGTAGTCCACTTGTCATTCCAATCTCCTTTGCATTAGCGTAGCCTCTTCTGTAGCCTGTCAACTATGTGTCTGTTTATCCCTGTTCTCTCCTCTCTGCACAGACCATACAAACGCTCCTCACCGCGTGGCCGCGGCCACCCTACTCTGGTGGTCCCAGCGCGCACGACCCACGTGGAGTTCCAGGTCTCCGGTAGCCTCTGGAACTGCCAATCTGCGGTCAACAAGGCAGAGTTCATCTCAGCCTATGCCTCCCTCCAGTCCCTCGACTTCTTGGCACTGACGGAAACATGGATCACCACAGACAACACTGCTACTCCTACTGCTCTCTCTTCGTCCGCCCACGTGTTCTCGCACACCCCGAGAGCGTCTGGTCAGCGGGGTGGTGGCACCGGGATCCTCATCTCTCCCAAGTGGTCATTCTCTCTTTCTCCCCTTACCCATCTGTCTATCGCCTCCTTTGAATTCCATGCTGTCACAGTTACTAGCCCTTTCAAGCTTAACATCCTTATCATTTATCGCCCTCCAGGTTCCCTCGGAGAGTTCATCAATGAGCTTGATGCCTTGATAAGCTCCTTTCCTGAGGACGGCTCACCTCTCACAGTTCTGGGCGACTTTAACCTCCCCACGTCTACCTTTGACTCTTTCCTCTCTGCCTCCTTCTTTCCACTCCTCTCCTCTTTTGACCTCACCCTCTCACCTTCCCCCTACTCACAAGGCAGGCAATACGCTCGACCTCATCTTTACTAGATGCTGTTCTTCCACTAACCTCATTGCAACTCCCCTCCAAGTCTCCGACCACTGCCTTGTATCCTTTTCCCTCTCGCTCTCATCCAACACCTCCCACACTGCCCCTACTCGGATGGTATCGCGCCGTCCCAACCTTCGCTCTCTCTCCCCGCTACTCTCTCCTCTTCCATCCTATCATCTCTTCCCTCCGCTCAAACCTTCTCCCACCTATCTCCTGATTCTGCCTCCTCAACCCTCCTCTCCTCCCTCTCTGCATCCCTTGACTCTCTATGTCCCCTATCCTCCAGGCCGGCTCGGTCCTCCCCTCCCGCTCCGTGGCTCGATGACTCATTGCGAGCTCACAGAACAGGGCTCCGGGCAGCCGAGCGGAAATGGAGGAAAACTCGCCTCCCTGCGGACCTGGCATCCTTTCACTCCCTCCTCTCTACATTTTCCTCCTCTGTCTCTGCTGCTAAAGCCACTTTCTACCACGCTAAATTCCAAGCATCTGCCTCTAACCCTAGGAAGCTCTTTGCCACCTTCTCCTCCCTCCTGAATCCTCCGCCCCTCCCCCCCCTCCTCCCTCTCTGCAGATGACTTCGTCAACCATTTTGAAAAGAAGGTCGACGACATCCGATCCTCGTTTGCTAAGTCAAACGACACCGCTGGTTCTGCTCACACTGCCCTACCCTGTGCTCTGACCTCTTTCTCCCCTCTCTCTCCAGATGAAATCTCGCGTCTTGTGACGGCCGGCCGCCCAACAACCTGCCCGCTTGACCCTATCCCCCCCTCTCTTCTCCAGACCATTTCCGGAGACCTTCTCCCTTACCTCACCTCGCTCATCAACTCATCCCTGACCGTTGGCTACGTCCCTTCCGTCTTCAAGAGAGCGAGAGTTGCACCCCTTCTGAAAAAACCTACACTCGATCCCTCCGATGTCAACAATTACAGACCAGTATCCCTTCTTTCTTTTCTCTCCAAAACTCTTGAACGTGCCGTCCTTGGCCAGCTCTCCCGCTATCTCTCTCTGAATGACCTTCTTGATCCAAATCAGTCAGGTTTCAAGACTAGTCATTCAACTGAGACTGCTCTCCTCTGTATCACGGAGGCGCTCCGCACTGCTAAAGCTAACTCTCTCTCCTCTGCTCTCATCCTTCTAGATCTATCGGCTGCCTTCGATACTGTGAACCATCAGATCCTCCTCTCCACCCTCTCCGAGTTGGGCATCTCCGGCGCGGCCCACGCTTGGATTGCGTCCTACCTGACAGGTCGCTCCTACCAGGTGGCGTGGCGAGAATCTGTCTCCTCACCACGCGCTCTCACCACTGGTGTCCCCCAGGGCTCTGTTCTTGGCCCTCTCCTATTCTCGCTATACACCAAGTCACTTGGCTCTGTCATAACCTCACATGGTCTCTCTTATCATTGCTATGCAGACGACACACAATTAATCTTCTCCTTTCCCCCTTCTGATGACCAGGTGGCGAATCGCATCTCTGCATGTCTGGCAGACATATCAGTGTGGATGACGGATCAGCACCTCAAGCTGAACCTCGGCAAGACGGAGCTGCTCTTCCTCCCGGGAAGGACTGCCCGTTCCATGATCTCGCCATCACGGTTGACAACTCCATTGTGTCCTCCTCCCAGAGCGCCAAGAACCTTGGCGTGATCCTGGACAACACCCTGTCGTTCTCAACTAACATCAAGGCGGTGGCCCGTTCCTGTAGGTTCATGCTCTACAACATCCGCAGAGTACGACCCTGCCTCACACAGGAAGCGGCGCAGGTCCTAATCCAGGCACTTGTCATCTCCCGTCTGGATTACTGCAACTCGCTGTTGGCTGGGCTCCCTGCCTGTGCCATTAAACCCCTTCAACTCATCCAGAACGCCGCAGCCCGTCTGGTGTTCAACCTTCCCAAGTTCTCTCACGTCACCCCGCTCCTCCGTTCTCTCCACTGGCTTCCAGTTGAAGCTCGCATCCGCTACAAGACCATGGTGCTTGCCTACGGAGCTGTGAGGGGAACGGCACCTCAGTACCTCCAGGCTCTGATCAGGCCCTACACCCAAACAAGGGCACTGCGTTCATCCACCTCTGGCCTGCTCGCCTCCCTACCACTGAGGAAGTACAGCTCCCGCTCAGCCCAGTCAAAACTGTTCGCTGCCCTGGCCCCCCATTGGTGGAACAAACTCCCTCACGACGCCAGGACAGCGGAGTCAATCACCACCTTCCGGAGACACCTGAAACCCCACCTCTTTAAGGAATACCTAGGATAGGTTAAGTAATCCCTCTCACCCCACCCCCCCTAAGTTTTAGATGCACTATTGTTAAGTGACTGTCCCACTGGATGTCATAAGGTGAATGCACCAATTTGTAAGTCGCTCTGGATAAGAGCGTCTGCTAAATGACTTAAATGTAATGTAAATGTAATGGTGTATATGGTAACATGGTCTATATTAAAACATGGTCTATATTAAAACATGGTCTATATTAAAACATGGTCTATATTAAAACATGGTCTAAATGGTAACATGGTCTATATTAAAACATGGTCTATATGGTAACATGGTGTATATGGTAACATGGTCTATATGGCTTCCAGCTCTCACAGTCTCACATCAGAATTAGACATTCAACCATGTTTCTCCAAGATCAAATTTTAAGTTTAAGTTCTGGTATTAATTCTTAATGGTTATAGTGAGGGTTAATAAGGATCCGCCCCTTTTTTTCAATTTTCACCTATAATAACATACCCGAATCTAACTGCCTGTGGTTCAGTCATTGAAGCAAGGATATGCATATTCTTTGAAATGAAACACTTTGAAGTTTGTGGGAATGTGAAATGAATGTAGGAGAATATAACACATTATATCTGGTAAAAGAAAATAAAAAAATTTGTACCATCATCTTTGAAAAGCAAGAGAAAGGCCATAATGTATTATTCCAGCCCAAGCGCAATTTCGATTTTGGCCACTGGATGGCAGCAGTGTATGTGCAAAGTTTTAGACTGAGCCAATGAACCATTGCATGTATATTCAAAATTTTGTATCAAGGCCGCCCAAATGTGCCTAATTGGTTTAATAATTAACAAGAATTTAAGCTTTCTGCCAAAATCAGATATGTCTATGTCCTGGGAAATGTTCTTGTTACTTACAACCTCATGCTAATCTCATTATTCTACATTAGCTTAAGCATCCTATGGGGGACCTAACGATCCTGACTTTCTATCGCTTGATTCAAACTTGCAACCTTGGAATCAGAGGCAGTACTTTACCTCCATCCCCAAAACCGAAACCTACTAACTCACTTTTTCCCCTATTTGCCCATAGCCCCCAGGTTCCATGTCGTTTCCCGACATCCTCAGATATGAATAGATGTTGAATACTGACTTGTATCACAGGTGACCTGGTTGTCTCTGTTCTGCTCTCATGCGTCACACACTGACTGAGAGAGATAAGCATGAGCTCCAGGGAATAGATAATGGAGAGAAGGAGAAAACAGAAAGAAATAGAGGAGGAACCGTAGTACACTTGATTTCTCTCTCCCTCCTTCTTCCTCTACCTCTTTCTCTCTCTTTCCCTGTCTCCGTCTCTCTCTCGCCCTCTCTCTCTGTCTCTCTCATATCCCCTCTCTGTCTCTCTCATTTAGTCTGCCTGCCTTTTCTTGGGAGATTCTGAGATATTCAACAAGATTCCCAGAGATCTGACAGGAAAGAATGCAAATATGGAAATTAAGGAAATCTTGGACCATATTTGTAAATTTGCTGCTTGACCAAACATCAAGGGAAAACATTGTCACAAATACACAGACATGAGCATACTGTAACAAATACACAGACATGAGCATACTGTGACAAATACACAGACATGAGCATACTGTAACAAATACACAGACATGAGCATACTGTGACAAATACACAGACAAGTACTCAAACCAGGCAATACACACACACTCTGTGTGCTGCCCTCTGAAACTGATATGTTTCTCACTTCAAATGGCACTTCCTATCTGTATGAACACACTTTATTTGATAACAACTGAGAGATCCATTCTCACACAACACTCACTCACACACAACACTCACTCACACATACACACACACACACACACACACACACACACACAACACACACGCACAACACTCACACACAACACACACAAACTCACTCACTCACACAACACTCACTCACACACAACACTCACACAAACTCACTCACTCACACACAATACACACACACACAACACACACACACAGCACACACACAACACTCACTCATACACAACACTCACTCACACACAACACACAACACACACACACACACACACACACACACACACACACACACACACACACACACACACACACACACACACACACACACACACACACTTCCTCTTGTGTCACTGTTTCACAATGTTGCGTAATCGTGTCGTTGGAGAATATAGTAAACTTCCTCTTTCCTAACCTAAAACAAAATCTTTCTCTCCTTCTTATTTCTTTGTATCTGGTTGTAGTAATATAGCCAAAGCTATATTTACAATATAAAAATATAAATAAGAATCAAATTTGTCAACGGGACAATAGTAACCACAATAACCAAGTGTCAAAATAACCATACATTCAACAATAACAATAAACATACAGTAGAGGACATGTGCAGGTTGACTGGTTTGTCAGACACTGTCCCTCAACTTCTGGCAGGCAGCAATGTAGTGTGCTGCCAACCCACAGCTCTCGGCGTCCTCCCCCAACAGGATGGGTAGCCTACTCTCATTAGAGAGGTCTTTGAAACCTTGAATAAGGGTTTCAAATTTGGGGAAATGACACTCTCTAATTGTTTTATATTTTTTTACATATCGTCAGGAAATGCAGCTCCGTCTCAGGGTCTGCTGTTGTGCAGTGGTTGCACAGCCTTTCCTCTACAGGGAGACAGGTTTTCCTGTGTCTACCCTTCTCAATGGCAAGGCTGTGCTCACTGAGCCTGTACTTTGTCAAGGTTTTTCTAAGGTTTTGATCAGTAACCATGGTCAAATATTTAGCCACAGTGTACTGTCGATTTAGGGCCAGATAACACTGCATTTTGCTTTGTGTTTGTGTTTCCCAATAAGCAATATAGGTTTGTTTTGACTGTGTTGTAATTTGGTTTATTCTGATTGATTGGATGTTCTGGTCCTGAGGCTTCAGTGTGTTAGTAGAACAGGTTTTGTGAACTCAGCCCCAGGACCAGCTGGATGAAGGGACTATTTTATTTGCTCAGCTCTTGGCATTGCAGGGCTTGGTAGTGATATGAGAGGAGGTCACTGTATTTGGTCCAGGCTCTGCTGTAGGCCTTGTGCTGTGGGTGACAGCAGACATAGGTCATCTGCGAAGAGTAGGAATTTAACTTCTGAATTGTGGAGACTAACACCAGGTGCTGAGGATTTTTCTAGAATAGTGGCCAATTTGTTGATGTAAATATTGAAAAGTGCAGGGCTCAGATTACAACCCTGACGAAGGCCCCGCCCCTGGTTAAAGAATTATGTTATTTTCTTGCCAATGTTAATGCTGCACGTATTGCCAGTATACATTGATTTAATTATGTCATATGTTTTATCCCCTACAACACTTTCAATAACTTGTAGAATCAAATGCTTTTTGGAAGTTGTTAAAGAAAGTGCACATTTTGGTATTATTTTTGTGGACATATGATCAGTTGTCCGATGTTTTGGTATAAATCCAATTTGTCTTTTACTCAAGACATTGTGCTTATTAAGGAAGTTTAGAACTCTTACATTTATAATACTACAGAAAACCTTCCCCAGGTTACTGTTCTCACAAATGCCTCTGTAATGGTTAGGGTCAAATTTGTCTCCATTTTTAAAGATTGGGGTTATGAGTCCTTGATTCCAGATGTCAGGGAAATCATCTACACTCAGGAGGATCAAATTAAACAGTTTTGATATATCCAATTGAAATGTTGCACTAGTGAGTTTGAGCATCTCATTTAGGATGCCATCAGGTCCGCAAGCTTTTTTAAATTTGAGAGCCTGAAGTTTCTCATAGAGCTCCTGGTCAGTAATTGGGGAGTCCAATGGATTTTGATTGTCCTTTATAGCTTTTTCTAATCCATTCAGCTTCTCATGAATTTGCAGTTGTTCTGCGTTTGTGTCAATTTGAACGGTGTTGTAGAGTGTTTTAAAATGGGTTGTCCATATGTCACCATATTGTATCACTAATTCCTCTTGTTTCGATTTTTTTTCTTCCAATTTTTTGGTTCTGAGTGTACGTTTATAGAGATTTAAAGTCTCACAGTAATGCGTAATTCACCATTATTTGGGTTTCTGTGCTTTTGGTTGGATAGTGTTTTAAGTTTTTTCCTTATAATTTTACAATCTGCATCAAACCAGTTGTCATCTGTGATCTTTTTAGTTTAGTTTTTTATCAATTTCAATTGTGCTTCTTTTGCCGTTTGCCTTCTCTCTCTTTTCTCTCTTTCCAAATCTAACTCTTCTCTCTCTCACTCTCTTCTCTTTCTCTCTTTCTATTTCTCCCTCTTCTCTCTCTATCGAATGCTCTCTCTCTCACGCAGACCTTTCCCTGGGATATAATATAATAAACTATATTGTATTGTGTTTCCTATGGCAAACTAGCAATCTAACGCCACTCATGTGTTATCAAACATGGAGTCTTAGTCCTACTTTTTACTGTTGTTATGGGAAGCTGTATCAGGGGGATGTTGATTTGGTAAGCTGTATGAGGGGATGTTGTTTTGGTAAGCTGTATGAGGGGATGTTGTTTTGGTAAGCTGTAAGCTGTATGAGGGGGGTGTTGTTTTGGTAAGCTGTATGAGGGGGTGTGATTTTGCTGTTGAGGGGGGTGTTGTTTTGGTAAGCTGTATGAGGGGGTGTTGATTTGGTAAGCTGTATGAGGGGGATGTTGATTTGGTAAGCTGTATGAGGGGGGTGTTGATTTGGTAAGCTGTATGAGGGGATGTTGATTTGGTAAGCTGTATGAGGGGATGTTGATTTGGTAAGCTGTATGAAGGGATGTTGATTTGGTAAGCTGTATGAGGGGGATGTTGATTTGGTAAGCTGTATGAGGGGATGTTGATTTGGTAAGCTTTATGAGGGGGATGTTGATTTGGTAAGCTGTATGAGGGGGGGATGTTGTTGTGGGAAGCTGTATGAGGAGGGGTGTTTTTATGGGAAGCTCTATGAGGGGGGATGTTGTTGTGGGAAGCTGTGGGGGTCTATTATTTGGAGCATGATAGTTCTTTGGTGATATAGACACCAACAAACTTGAAATTCTTGACCCGCTCCACTCCTTGTGAGAGAGGTCGGAGACCACACACACAGACAGACAGACAGACAGACAGACAGACAGACAGACAGACAGACAGACAGACAGACAGACAGACAGACAGACAGACAGACAGACAGACAGACAGACAGACAGACAGACAGACAGACAGACAGACAGACAGACAGACAGACAGACAGACAGACAGACAGACAGACAGACAGACAGACAGACAGACAGACAGACAGACAGACAGACAGACAGACAGACAGACAGAGAGTCCAGTGGTTCTGAGATGAGCCTTGGAATGGAGTCGGAACTGTGTCTGTCTGAAGGTGAACAAACAGGGAAGAGGGAGTTATATATCATTTCCCAGAAGGGCATTCCACAGGCTTGTCTGAACACAAGAGTGAGGGGCAAGGAGGAAATAAACAGAGAGAGATAGGGAGTGAATGCATAGCAAGTAGGGCTGCAGGTAGCCTAGTGGTTAAGCGCTTTGGTCCAGTCACTGAAAAGTTGTTGGTTTGAATCCCTGAGCCGACTAGGTGAAAAGATCTGTTGATGTACCCTTGAGCAAGGCACTTAACCCTAGTTGGTCTGGAAAATAATTTCTGCTAAATGACTAATATGTAAACGTGAAGAACTTATTGAGAAAGAAATAGATTCCTGCCAGATCTCCCTATGATGCTGTGTTTCTTGTAAGTGGGGTTTGATTTCATAACAACAACCAATTTATGACTTTATAAAGTGTTTCCCAGACACCAAGCCTTGTGATTCCTGAGAAATGAGTCAAGATGTCCCATGTGTGTGTGTGTGTGTTTTGGTCAGCCTGTTTTTCATCTCAAGACATTCCCAGCTGTTTTTCCAGGTAGGGTTCTCATGCTACTCACGGCCGGTCACGTTGACTGTGGCCCCGCCCACACCTGGCCACCACACCTCTTCCCACCTCTGATCAGAGAGAGAAGAACAACAAAGACAGGACAGGAAACCAACTGGTGGGGGAGAGAGAGAGAGAGAGAGAGAGAGAGAGAGAGAGAGAGAGAGAGAGAGAGAGAGAGATGGGGGACAGGGAAAGAAATAAGGGGGAAGAAGAAGAGAGGAGAGAGATTGTAAGGGAAAGGAGGAGCAGCAAGATGGAATGAAAAGGGAGATTGCGAGGAAGAGAAGAGAGGGACTGTAAGGGATGCAATGAGCTCATGCTCTGTCCCCCGACCCAGCCCACCAAGAGTGACTCATCCCTGGCAGGTGTGTGTGTGTGTGTGTGTGTGTGTGTGTGTGTGTGTGTGTGTGTGTGTGTGTGTGTGTGTGTGTGTGTGTGTGTGTGTGTGTGTGTGTGTGTGTGTGTGTGTGTGTGTGTGTGTGTGTGTGTGTGTGTGTGTGTGTGTGTGTGTGTGTGTGTTTGTTTACATCTGCTGTATGTCAGGTCTGGGCGTGTCTAAAACACAACAGATAGAGAGCATGTTTCCTCAAGCACATCATTTCACCAGAACTTACAGAGAGGATCTCAACAGCAGGCTAGTTAGTTACAACACTGTCTGCCTGGTGTTTTAATACCTAACATACCTTAATACCCAACCTAACACAGTCATGAAGCAAGACAGAGATCAAAGAGATCTCCCCAATGAAAGGGAGAAAAGCCAGTAAGGAAAGGGAAAAAATAGGAGACATGGTAAAGATGGAGGACAGGGGAAACTGGTGAAAGAGATGGACAGTAGAAAGAACCAAAGAAAACAGAGTAGAGAGAGATGTTTCCTGTGTTTCTCCTGACCCCGTTCTCATTTCAAGAGCCAAACACGACGTCCCACACTTCCAAAACCCTGTTCTGTCCTGTCCTGTTCTGCTGGAGTTATAACTACGACTTCCAGACATCCTGCCCCTAGCCCTGCTCCTTACCCCGTTGCCCCCTACTCCTCCTCCCCTCCCTCAGCAGCAGGACAACACCACCTGGACCCTACTCAATGAGTGAGTGTGTGGTTGTGTGTGTGTTTGTGTTTGTGTGTGTATGTGTGTGTGTGTGGGTATTCATGGTAGTGAGTAGCAATGAGCTGTAGGTGTTTACTGTATGTATGTGTGTGGTGATGAGTGTTAATGAGGTGTGTATTTATGTGTGTGTGGTGATGAATGTTAATGAGGTGTGTATTTATGTGTGTGTGTAGTGTATGTTTGTTTTTGAGTTACATGGTGATGAATGTTAATGAGGTGTGTATTTATGTGTGTGTGTAGTGTATGTTTGTTTTTGAGTTACATGGTGATGAGTGTTAATGAGGTGTGTATTTAAGTGTGTGTAGTGATGAGTGTTATTGAGGTGTGTATTTAAGTGTGTGTAGTGGTGAGTGTTAATGAGGTGTGTATTTATGTGTGTGTGGTGATGAATGTTAATGAGGTGTGTATTTATGTGTGTGTGTAGTGTATGTTTGTTTTTGAGTTACATGGTGATGAGTGTTAATGAGGTGTGTATTTATGTGTTTTGTAGTGTATGTTCGTGTTTGAGTTACATGGTGATGAGTGTTAATGAGGTGTGTATTTATGTGTGTGTGTAGTGTATGTTCGTGTTTGAGTTACATGGTGATGAGTGTTAATGAGGTGTGTATTTATGTGTTTTGTAGTGTATGTTCGTGTTTGAGTTACATGGTGATGAGTGTTAATGAGGTGTGTATTTATGTGTGTGTGTAGTGTATGTTCATGTTTGAGTTACATGGTGATGAGTGTTAATGAGGTGTGTATTTATGTGTTTTGTAGTGTATGTTCGTGTTTGAGTTACATGGTGATGAGTGTTAATGAGGTGTGTATTTATGTGTTTTGTAGTGTATGTTCGTGTTTGAGTTACATGTTGATGAGTGTTAATGAGGTGTGTATTTATGTGTGTGTGTTGTGTATGTTCGTGTTTGAGTTACATGGTGATGAGTGTTAATGAGGTGTGTATTTCTGTGTGTGTGTAGTGTATGTTCGTGTTTGAGTTACATGGTGATGAGTGTTAATGAGGTGTGTATTTATGTGTTTTGTAGTGTATGTTCGTGTTTGAGTTACATGGTGATGAGTGTTAATGAGGTGTGTATTTATGTGTTTTGTAGTGTATGTTCGTGTTTGAGTTACATGGTGATGAGTGTTAATGAGGTGTGTATTTATGTGTTTTGTAGTGTATGTTCGTGTTTGAGTTACATGGTGATGAGTGTTAATGAGGTGTGTATTTATGTGTTTTGTAGTGTATGTTCGTGTTTGAGTTACATGGTGATGAGTGTTAATGAGGTGTGTATTTATGTGTTTTGTAGTGTATGTTCGTGTTTGAGTTACATGGTGATGAGTGTTAATGAGGTGTGTATTTATGTGTGTGTGGTGATGAATGTTAATGAGGTGTGTATTTATGTGTGTGTGTAGTGTATGTTTGTTTTTGAGTTACATGGTGATGAGTGTTAATGAGGTGTGTATTTATGTGTTTTGTAGTGTATGTTCGTGTTTGAGTTACATGGTGATGAGTGTTAATGAGGTGTGTATTTATGTGTTTTGTAGTGTATGTTCGTGTTTGAGTTACATGGTGATGAGTGTTAATGAGGTGTGTATTTATGTGTTTTGTAGTGTATGTTCGTGTTTGAGTTACATGGTGATGAGTGTTAATGAGGTGTGTATTTATGTGTGTGTGTAGTGTATGTTCATGTTTGAGTTACATGGTGATGAGTGTTAATGAGGTGTGTATTTATGTGTTTTGTAGTGTATGTTCGTGTTTGAGTTACATGGTGATGAGTGTTAATGAGGTGTGTATTTGGTGATGAGTGTGTGTATTTATGTGTAGTGTAGTGTTCGTGTTTGAGTTACATGGTGATGAGTGTTAATGAGGTGTGTATTTATGTGTGTGTGTAGTGTATGGTGTTTGAGTTACATGGTGATGAGTGTTAATGAGGTGTGTATTTATGTGTGTGTGTTGTGTATGTTCGTGTTTGAGTTACATGGTGATGAGTGTTAATGAGGTGTGTATTTATGTGTTTTGTAGTGTATGTTCGTGTTTGAGTTACATGGTGATGAGTGTTAATGAGGTGTGTATTTATGTGTTTTGTAGTGTATGTTCGTGTTTGAGTTACATGGTGATGAGTGTTAATGAGGTGTGTATTTATGTGTGTGTGGTGATGAGTGTTAATGAGGTGTGTATTTATGTGTGTGTGGTGATGAGTGTTAATGAGGTGTGTATTTATGTGTGTGTGGTGATGAATGTTAATGAGGTGTGTATTTATGTGTGTGTGTAGTGTATGTTTGTTTTTGAGTTACATGGTGATGAGTGTTAATGAGGTGTGTATTTATGTGTTTTGTAGTGTATGTTCGTGTTTGAGTTACATGGTGATGAGTGTTAATGAGGTGTGTATTTATGTGTTTTGTAGTGTATGTTCGTGTTTGAGTTACATGGTGATGAGTGTTAATGAGGTGTGTATTTATGTGTGTGTGTTGTGTATGTTCGTGTTTGAGTTACATGGTGATGAGTGTTAATGAGGTGTGTATTTCTGTGTGTGTGTAGTGTATGTTCGTGTTTGAGTTACATGGTGATGAGTGTTAATGAGGTGTGTATTTATGTGTGTGTGTAGTGTATGTTCGTGTTTGAGTTACATGGTGATGAGTGTTAATGAGGTGTGTATTTATGTGTTTTGTAGTGTATGTTCATGTTTGAGTTACATGGTGATGAGGGCGGTTCAAACCACAAGCTTTCCTCCTCTAATTCCTTTTTCTTCCTCATGCTTCTGTCATAGTGGCAGTAATGGATCTGGGACGATGCCAATGGACCATGACTGGCCACATGGACTATAGGGGTGGAGAGGAGAGAGAGGGAGAAGGCAGGGGAGGGAGGGAGGGAGGTAGGTAGGTAGGTAGGTAGGTAGGTAGGTAGGTAGGTAGGTAGGTAGGTAGGTAGGTAGGTAGGTAGGGAGGGAGGGAGGGAGGGAGGGAGGGAGGGAGGGAGGGAGGGGAGGGAGGGAGGGAGGGAGGGAGGGAGGGAGGGGGAGGGAGGGAGGGAGGGAGGGAGGGGACAGTGGAGAGGGAAAAGGAACAGCGAGAGGGAGAGCGAGAGGAAGTGAGGAGAGGGCGAGGGCGAGGGCGGGCGAGGGCGAGGGCGAGGGCGAGGGCGAGGGCGAGGGAGAGAGGGAGATGGAGGACAGAAGGGAGAAGAGGAGAGAGAGGGGAGAGAGAGGGAGAGGAAGGAGGGAGAGAAGAGAGGAGAGGTAAAGGTGAAGGTAGAGGGAGAGGGAGAGGGAGAGGGAAAGGAGATGGTTAAATGGCCTACAAGCCTGGTTATTAGTGGGAATATCACATACTCAAGAACAGTACAACACAGAACACACATACCTTCCCCAACACACACACAGCAGGATTACTAATGTATGATCACTGACCCAGATTGTCTCCCGGAAGCATCCCGTTTCCTGTGTTGTTATGGTGAGAGTTTGTGGCATGGCTGATGCCTCCCAGGAGGAGAGGATACATTTCTCCCCTCATTCACCCAGGAACCAACCCCCCTCCCTCACCACCATTAGTACACACTCTCAAACACACACAAATACTCTTTCTTTTTAACACACACATGCACACACACACCAGACCTGGGTTCAAATACTATTTAGGGTACTGTTTGGAAGTAGTTAGTAGTTTTGGAATACACTTGGAAAGTTTTGGCATGTACTTGCAAATCTTCAAATAATAAACAGAAAAGTGTACTACCCTTTCACAAGATATTGTGTAATTATGACAGTATGATGGTGTGTGTGTGTGTGTGTGTGTGTGTGTGTGTGTGTGTGTGTGTGTGTGTGTGTGTGTGTGTGTGTGTGTGTGTGTGTGTGTGTGTGTGTGTGTGTGTGTGTGTGTGTGTGTGTGTGTGTGTGTGTGTGTGTGTGTGTGTGTGTGTGTGTATATGTGCGTGTGTGAGCGTGTTTGTGAGGGCGTGTGTGTGCGTCCATAGAGAACACTTTGGTTGTTTTATTATTTAATAGAATAAATGAGTGTGCTTAGTTAGGCCTAACGAGCAGAGAGGGAGAGGTGGAGAGAGAGAGTGAGGAGAGGAGTGATGGATGAGACCTCGTTAAGAGAGACCAGGTGGGACCTCTCCCTTCAGAATCCCTCTGTCCGTCCAGTATTGCAATTTTTGGGGGCAAAATCAACAATTCCCAGCATATTATGCCTGCAAATGTCACTGCACTATTTCCACATAAAACAGTCAAATCATCTCAAGATTATTGCATACAAATCTCTCTTCACAGCACTTTTACTTCATAGAAATGGTTCAATCAAGCAACAAATCATCAATAGCGGTGGGTAAAATCACTGAGGATGCCAAGCCAGTAAAACATTGCCCTATTACAACCTACTCTGTGTTGTGATAATTGTGCTGTTTGCTCTGTAAATCCTTGTAATTCATATGCCTTGCCACCGTGACATATACAGAGCATTCAGAAAGTATTCAGACCCCTTTACATTTTCCACATGTTCTTACATTACAGCCGTATTCTAAAATTGATTAAATAGTTTTTTCCCCTCATCAATTTACACATAATACCTCATAATGAACATCTCTGGAGACCTGAAAATAGCTGTGCAGCTACTCTCCCCATCCAACCTGACAGAGCTTGAGAAGAACTGCAGAGAAGAATGGGAGAAACTCCCCAAGTACAGGTGTGCCAAGCTTGTAGCATCACACCTTTATTTAACCAGGTAGGCTAGTTGAGAACAAGTTCTCATTTACAACTGTGACCTGGCCAAGATAAAGCATAGCAGTGTGAACAGACAACAGAGTTACACATGGAGTAAACAATTAACAAGTCAATAACACAGTAGAAAAAAATAAAAAAGAGTCTATATACATTGTGTGCAAAAGGCATGAGGAGGTAGGCGGATAATTACAATTTAGGAGATTAACACTGGAGTGATAAATGATCAGATGGTCATGTGCAGGTAGATATACTGGTGTGCAAAAGAGCAGAAAAGTAAATAAATAAAAACAGTATGGGGATGAGGTAGGTAAATTGCGTGGGCTATTTACCGATGGACTATGTACAGCTGCAGCGATCGGTTAGCTGCTCAGATAGCTGATGTTTAAAGTTGGTGAGGGAGATAAAAGCATCCAACTTCAGCGATTTTTGCAATTCGTTCCAGTCACAGGCAGCAGAGAACTGGAAGGAAAGGCAGCCAAATTAGGTGTTGGCTTTAGGGATGGTCAGTGAGATACACCTGTTGGAGTGCGTGCTACGGGTGGGTGGAGAGATAAGGCGGAGCTTTACCTAGCATGGCCTTGTAGATGACCTGGAGCCAGTGGGTCTGGCGACGAATATGTAGCGAGGACCAGCCGACTAGAGCATACAGGTCGCAGTGGTGGGTGGTATAAGGTGCTTTAGTAACAAAACGGATGGCACTGTGATAAACTGCATTCAGTTTGCTGAGTAGAGTATTGGAAGCTATTTTGTAGATGACATCGCCGAAGTCGAGGATTGGTAGGATAGTCAGTTTTATTAGGGTAAGTTTGGCGGCGTGAGAGAAGGAGGCTTTGTTGCGGAATAGAAAGCCGACTCTAGATTTGATTTTAGATTGGAGATGTTTGATATGAGTCTGGAAGGAGAGTTTACAGTCTAGCCAGACACCTAGGTACTTATAGATGTCGAACATATTCTAGATCGGAACCATCCAGGGTGGTGATGCTAGTTGGGCGTGCGGCTGCAGGCAGCGAACGGTTGAAAAGCATGCATTTGGTTTTACTAGCGTTTAAGAGCAGTTGGAGGCCACGGAAGGAGTGTTGTATGGCATTGAAGCTCGTTTGGAGGTTAGATAGCACAGTGTCCAAGGAAGGGCCAGAAGTATACAGAATGGTGTCGTCTGCGTATAGGTGGATCAGGGAATCGCTCGCAGCAAGAGCAACATCATTGAGGCTGTAATCACTGCCAAAAAGTGCTTCAACAAATTACTGAGTAAAGGGTCTGAATACTTATATAAATGTGATTTTTTTTAAACATTTCTTCAAATGTATTTTAAAAAAAGAAACATCACATTTACATAAGTATTCAGACCCTTTTCTCAGTACTTTGTTGAAACACCTTTGGCAGCGATTACAGCCTAAAGTCTTCTTGGGTATGAAGCTACAATCTTGGCACACCTGTATTTGGGGAGTTTCTCCCATTCTTTTCTGCAGATCCTCTCAAGCTCAGTTAGGCTGGATGGGGAGCGTAGCTGCACAGCTATTTTCATGTCTCTCCAGAGATGTTCGATCAGGTTCAAGTCCGGGCTCTAGCTGTGCCACTCAAAGACATTCAGAAACGTTGTCCCAAAGCCACTTCTGGGTTGTCTTGGCTGTGTGCTTTGCTTCATTTTCCAGACCCCAGTCTGAGGTCCTGAGCGCTCTGGAGTAGGCTTTCATCAAGGATCTTTCTGTACTTTGTTCCGTTCATCTCTCATTCGATCCTGACTGGTCTCCCAGTCCCTGCCGCTGAAACATACCCCCCCATGTTTAACATTCACAAGGCCCAGATGGATTACCAGGATACATACTAAGAGAATGCGCTGACCAGCTGGCAAGTGTCTTCACTGACATTTTCAACCTCTCCCTGACCCAGCCTGTAATACCTACAGTACCAGTCAAAAGTATGGACACACCTACTCATTCAAAGGTTTGTCTACATTGTAGAATAATAGTGAAGACATCAAAACTATGAAATAACACATATTGTCACGACT
>NC_060181.1:80985203-81001261 GCF_021184085.1 Oncorhynchus gorbuscha | reverse complement strand
AGGCTGTGCTCGGCGGTCGTCGTCACCGTCCTATTAGCCACTACCGATCCCTTTTCGGTTATCTGTTGGTTTTGTCTGATTGTTTTCACCTGTGTGTTAGTTAATTAGTATCTGTATATAATGTAGGTTGTCCCGCCCTTGTTTTGTGCGGGATTGTTTGTTTTTGTCATTTCGTTTCGGCTGTCGGTGTTTTTGTGTTTTATTTCTCCGGTTTGTCTGTTATTTCCTGTTTTGGATATTTTTCACCCTGTTTGTATTTTGGGTTGTCCGTGTTTATTGTTGTTCACCGGAGAATAAACCTCTATTCATTATTTGCTCTCTGCGCCTGATTCCACCCACCTTGACTAGTCGTGACAGAATCCCGCACCACCCATGGAATCAGCAGGAGCAGCAGCGTCTCCTCTCCCATCGATGAAAGTGAGGGTCCTACATCATACCAGCGTGATTCACCGGATTGGTTCTGCTATGGACCAAATGATGGAGAGAATGGATCGATGGGAGAGGAGTGGCCTCCCCACCTCATCTCTAGCAACCCCTTCTCCAGCACCTCCTGTTTCTGCGATCACATCTGGCTCTGGGGCTCTTCGGCTGACACTCCCACGGGAGTTTGACGGATCGGCGGGTGGGTGCCAGGGTTTCCTCCTTCAACTGGAATTATACCTGGCTACCGTGCGTCCTGCTCCCTCTGGAGAGGAGAGCGTGCTCGCCCTCATCTCCTGCTTGACTGGGCGAGCCCTCGAGTGGGTCAAAGCAGTGTGGAATGGTCCGGACTCGGCTAAGGATAATTACCCAGAGTTCACCCGCCGATTCCGAGCTGTTTTTGACCATCCACCCGAGGGTCGGGCGGCGGGTGAACGGCTGATTCACCTGCGTCAGGAGACGAGGAGCGTACAGGGTTTTTGCCCTAGAGTTTAGGACGTTGGCAGCAGGAGCAGGATGGAACAACAGGACCTTGATTGATCATTTTAGATGTAGTCTCAGGGAGGACGTCCGCAGGGAGCTGGCATGTCGGGACACCACATATTCACTGGATGGACTTATCGATCTGGCTATCCGTCTCGACAACCTGCTGGCTGCTCACGGGCGTTCGGATCAGGTCCTGTCGTTTCCAATCCCCAGCCCCCCTGATCCTATCCCTATGGAATTAGGAGGTACGGCTTTGAGGGGGACCGGAGGAGGAGTGTCCTCCTGCACCAGTTGTGGTCGACGAGGGCACACGTCCGACTGGTGCTGGAGGAACTCTTCTAGGAGTCGGGAGGACAGGCAGAACACTGCTCGATCACCCCAGGTGAGTAAGCACCAAACTCATTCAGAGCTTCCTGTCGGTCATGTGTTTGTATTGATTTCTTTCCCTGGGTTTTCCCCTTCTCTACAGCATAAAGCGCTAGTCGATTCAGGCGCAGCTGGGAATTTTATGGATCGTGGGCTTGCATTAAGGCTAGGGATTACCCTGGTGTCGTTAGATCAACCTTTCCCCGTGCACTCCTTAGATAGCCGACCATTAGGGTCAGGAGTATTTAGGGAGGCTACGGTGCCACTGGACATGGTAACGCAGGGTGATCATAAGGAGCAGATTAGCCTGTTCCTTATAGATTCACCTGCGTTTCCAGTGGTGTTGGGGGTTCCCTGGTTAGCTCAACACATCCCGGTGATTTTCTGGCGACAGGGGGCTGTTAAGGGGTGGTCAGAGGAGTGTTCAGGTAGGTGTATAGGAGTTGCCGTTGGTGCGACTACGGTGGAGAGTCCAGACCAAGTTTCCACCGTGCGCATTCCCTCTGAATATGCCGATTTGGCTATCACCTTCAGTAAAGGGAGGGCGACCAAATTACCACCTCATCGTCGAGAGGACTGCGCGATAAACCTTCTGGAAAACGCTGCACTTCCTAGGAGTCACGTTTATCCATTGTCCCAGGAGGAGACAGTTGCGATGGAAACATATGTTTCCGAATCGCTGGGACAGGGGTACATTCAGCCCTCCATATCACCCGTCTCCTCAAGCTTCTTTTTTGTGAAGAAGAAGGATGGAGGTCTGCGTCCGTGTATTGATTATAGAGGTCTAAATTCCATTACAGTGGGGTTTAGTTACCCACTACCTCTCATCGCTACGGCAATGGAATCATTTCACGGGGCGCAATTCTTCACAAAACTGGACCTGAGGAGCGCGTATAATCTGGTATGTATCCGGGGAGGAGATGAGTGGAAAACCACATTTAGTACTACTTCTGGTCATGAGTACCGCGTCATGCCATACGGTTTGAAGAATGCTCCAGCCGTTTTCCAATCCTTCGTAGATGAGATTCTCCGAGACCTGCTCGGTCAGGGAGTGGTAGTGTACATTGATGACATCTTGATCTATTCTGCCACACGCGCGGAGCATGTGTCTCTGGTGCGTAAGGTACTTGGGCGACTACTAGAGCATGACCTGTATTGCAAGGCGGAGAAATTTGAGTTTTTCAAACAGTCCGTTTCCTTCCTGGGGTATCGTATTTCCACCTCCGGGGTGATAATGGAGGATGATCGCGTTACAGCCGTGCGTAATTGGCCGACTCCGACCACGGTGAAAGAAGTGCAGTGGTTTTTAGGGTTTGCCAATTACTACCGGAGGTTTATCCGGGGTTTTGGTCATGTGGCTGCTCCCATCACCTCACTGCTGAAGGGAGGACCGGTGCGTTTGCGCTGGTCAGCAGAGGCGGGCAGGGCTTTCAGTCGTCTGAAGGAGCTATTCACCAATGCGCCCGTGTTGGCGCATCCGGATCCCTCTTTAATAATATAATATATGCCAGGACACCTCCACTAGCGTTCATAGTGGAGGTGGATGCGTCCGAGGCTGGGGTTGGAGCCGTGCTGTCCCAACGCTCGGGCGTGCCATCCAAACTCCAGCAAACTCAGCCCAGCGGAGCGAAACTATGATGTGGGGGACCGGGAGTTGTTAGCTGTAGTCAAGGCTCTGAAGGTGTGGAGACATTGGCTTGAGGGGGCTAAATACCCTTTTCTCATCTGGACTGACCATCGTAATCTCGAGTACATCCGGGAAGCTAAGAGACTAAATCCACATCAGGCTAGATGGGCCATGTTTTTTACTAGGTTCCAGTTTACCCTCACATATCGGCCAGGCTCCCAAAACACCAAAGCTGACGCACTGTCTCGCCTCTATGATACAGAGGAACGGTCAGTAGAGCCAACTCCCATCATTCCACCGTCATGTCTTGTGGCACCGGTGGTATGGGAGGTAGATGCTGAGATAGAGAGGGCCTCACGGTCAGAGCCGGCTCCTCCTAACTGTCCAGTAGGGACCAAGTACGTGCCGAGGGTGGTCCGGGACAAGCTGATTAGGTGGGCTCATACTCTTCCCTCCTCGGGTCATCCTGGTATCAAGAGGACAGTGCAGAGTCTGAGAGGGAAATACTGGTGGCCCACACTGGCTAAAGACGTGAGATTTTATGTCTCCTCCTGCTCAGTGTGTGCTCAGAGCAAGGCTCCTCGGCACCTACCTAGAGGGAAATCACAACCCCTCCCCGTTCCACAACGGCCGTGGACACATTTATAGGTGGATTTTCTTACCGACCTTCCCCCGTCCCAGGGAAGTACTACGATCCTGGTCGTTGTGGATCGGTTTTCTAAGTCCTGTCGTCTTATTCCGTTGCCCGGTCTTCCTACGGCCCTGCAGACTGCTGAGGCTTTGTTTACCCATGTCTTCCGGCACTATGGGGTGCCTGAGGACATTGTCTCTGATCGGGGTCCCCAATTCACGTCCAGAGTGTGGAGGGCGTTTATGGAGAGACTGGGGGTCTCGGTTAGCTTAACCTCAGGTTTTCACCCCGAGAGTAATGGGCATGTGGAGCGCGTTAACCAGGATGTGGGCAGGTTTCTGCGGTCCTACTGTCGGGACCGGCCTGGTGAGTGGGCAAGGTATGTTCCATGGGCCGAACGAGCCCAGAACTCCTTACGCCACTCCTCTACTAACTTGTCTCCTTTTGAGTGTGTGTTAGGTTACCAGACGGTCCTGGCTCCATGGCATCAGAGTCAGACCGAGGCTCCTGCGGTGGACGAATGGGTACAGCGCTCCAAGGACACCTGGAAAGCCGTTCAGGACTCATTACGGTTAGCGGGAGAACGGCAGAAGAGGAGCGCTGACCAGCACCGCAGTGAGACCCCCGTGTTTGCACCGGGGGACAGGGTCTGGCTCTCGACCCGAAACTTGTCCCTCCGCCTGCCCTGTCGGAAGCTGGGGCCGCAGTGTTTGGGGCCGTTCAAAGTCCTGAGGAGAATAAACGAGGTGTGTTATAGGTTACAACTTCCTAGGTATTACCGTATTAACCCCTCGTTTCATGTGTCTCTCCTCAGGCCGGTGGTGGCTGGTCCCCTGCAAGAAGGTGAGGTGTCTGAGGTCCCTCCGCCCCCTCTGGACATCGATGGGCCCCCGGCGTATACAGTTCGAGGCATTCTGGATTCTAGACGCCGGGTGGGGGGCCTACAGTACCTCGTGGACTGGGAGGGGTACGGCCCGGAGGAGAGATGCTGGGTTCCGGTGAGGGACATTTTGGACCCTTCTCTCCTGATAGAATTCCACCGCCTCCACCCGGATCGCCCAGCACCTCGTCCTCCGGGTCGTCATCGAGGACTGTGGCGGCGCGCTGCGGGAGCCGCACGTCAGGGGGGGGGTACTGTCACGACTTCCGCCGAGGTTGGCTCTCCTGCCCGTTCAGGCTGTGCTCGGCGGTCGTCGTCACCGTCCTATTAGCCACTACCGATCCCTTTTCGGTTATCTGTTGGTTTTGTCTGATTGTTTTCACTTGTGTGTTAGTTAATTAGTATCTGTATATAATGTAGGTTGTCCCGCCCTTGTTTTGTGCGGGATTGTTTGTTTTTGTCATTTCGTTTCGGCTGTCTGTGTTTTTGTGTTTTATTTCTCCGGTTTGTCTGTTATTTCCTGTTTTGGATATTCTTCACCCTGTTTGTATTTTGGGTTGTCCGTGTTTATTGTTGTTCACCGGAGAATAAACCTCTATTCACTCTTTGCTCCCTGATTCCACCCACCTTGACTAGTCGTGACACATATGGAATCATGTAGTATCCAAAAAAGTGTTAAACAAGTCTAAATATATTTTGTATTTGAGATTCTTCAAAGTAGCCACCCTTTTCCTTGATGACAGCTTGCACATTCTTGGCATTCTCTCAACTAGCTTCATGAGGAATGGTTTTCACAAGGAGTTCCCACATATGCTGAGCACTTGTTGGCTGTTTTTCCTTCTCTCTGTGGTCCAACTCATCCCAAACCATCTAAATTGGGTTGAGGTTGGGTGATTGTAGAAGCCAGGTCATCTGATGCAGCGCTCCTTCTTGATCAAATAGCCCTTACACAGCCTGTAGGTGTGGTGGGTCATTGTCCTTTTGAAAAACAAATGATAGACCCACTAAGTGAAAACCAGATGGGATGACGTATCGCAGCAGTATTCTGTGGTAGCCATGCTGGTTAAATGTGCCTAGAATTCTAAATAAATCACAGACAGTATCACCAACAAAGCACCCCGACACCATAAAACTTCCTCCTCCATGCTTCACGGTGGGAACCACACATGTGGAGATCATCCATTCACCTACCCTGCGTCTCACAAAGACACGGCGGATGGAACCAACAATCTCAGATTTTGTCTCATCAGCCCAAAGGACAGATTTCCACCGGTCTAATGTCCATTGTTTGTGTTTTATGGCCCAAGCAAGTCTCTTCTTATTATTGGTGTCCTTTACTTGAACTCTCTGAAGGATTTATTTGGGCTGCAATTTCTGAGATTGGTAACTCTGGGTATTCCTTTCCTGTGGCGGTCCTCACGAGAGCCAGTTTCATCAAAGCGCTTTCAAAGTTCTTGAAGTTTTCTGGATTGACTGACTTTCATGTCTTAAAGTAATGTTGGAATGTCGTTTCTCTTTGCTTGTTTGAGAGGTTCTTGCCATAATATGGATTGGGTCTTTTACCAAAAAGGTATAAACCCTTCTACCTTGTCACAACACAACTGATTGACTCAAACCCATTAATAAGGAAAGAAACTCCAAAAAGTAACATTAACCAGTTGAAGCTAGGGGGGCACTAATTTCATTATTGGATAAAAAAAAACGTGCCCGTTTTAAGCGCAATATTTTGTCACAAAAAGATGCTCGACTATGCATATAATTGCCAGCTTTGGAAAGAAAACATTCTGACATTTTCAAAACGGCAAATATATTATCTGTGGGTGCCCCAGAACTGATCTTACAGGCGAAACCAAGATGCAACCTCAAACAGGAAATGAGCAGGATTTTTGAGGCTCTGTTTTCCATTGTCTCCTTATATGGCTGTGAAAGCGCCACGAATTAGCCTGCCCTTTCTACCGTTTCTCCAAGTTGTCTGCAGCATTGTGACGTATTTGTAGGCATATCATTGGAAGATTGGCCATAAGAGACTACATTTACCAGGGATCCGCCCAGTGTCCTTTGTTGAAATTGTTGCGTAATCTCCAAGCTTCTGCATTCATCCATGTGATTGAGACAGAGAGGAGACTTCCAGGAATGATATATCATGAAGAGATATGTGAAAAACACCTTGAGAATTGATTCTAAACAACATTTACCATGTTTCAGTCGATATTATGGAGTTAATGTGGAAGAAAGTTTGGCGTTTGGATGAATGAATTTTCCTTTTTTTTGGTAGCCAAACATGACGCAGAAAACGGACCGATTTCCCCTGCACAACTAATCTTTCAGGAAAACTGAACATTTTGCTATCTAACTGAGAGTCTCCTCATTGAAAACATCTGAAGTTCTTCAAAGGTAAATGATTTATTGAATGTTTTTGCTGGTTTTTGTGAAAATGTTGCCTGCTAATGCTAATGCTAAATGCTAATGCTAAATGCTAATGCTAATGCTAATGCTAAATGCTGGTTTGCTATGGTTGAGAAGCATATTTAGAAAATCTGAGATGACAGTGTTGTTAACAAAAGGCTAAGCTTGAGAGCAAATAGATTAATTTCATTTCATTTGCGATTTTCATGAATAGTTAACGTTGCGTTATGGTAATGAGCTTGAGGCTGTATTCACGATCCCGGATCCGGGATGGCTCGACGCAAGAAGTTAACAAGGCGCACCTGTTAATTGAAATGCATTCCAGGTGATTACCTCATGAAGCTGGTTGAGAGAATGCCAAGAGTGTGCAAAGCTGTCATCAAGGCAAAGGGTGGCAATTTGAAGAATCTCAAATATAAAATATATAGTGTTTTGATTTGTTTAACACTTTTTTGGTTACTACATGATTCCATATGTGTTATTTCATAGTTTTGATGTCTTCACTACTACTCTACAATGTATAAAATAGTAAAAATAACAAAACCCCTTGAATGAGTAGGCGTTCTAAAACTTTGGACCGGTAGTGTATCTCAATTACCACGTACCCCTGCACATGGACTCAGTACTGGTACCCTGTGTATATAGCCAAGTTATTGTTACTCATTATGTATCTATTATATATTATATATATATTATATATTATATATTACATGTTTAACTTTCTGATTATTTCTCTATTTTCTTTCCCTCTGCATTGTTGGGAAGGGCTCGTAAGTAAGCATTTTCATTTCAAATTGTATTTGATACGACACTGAGTGTACAAAACATTACGGATACCTGCTTTTTCCATGACTTAGACTGACCAGGTGAATCCAGATGAAAGCTATGATCTCTTATTGATGTCACTTGTTAAATCCACTTCATCAGTGTAGATGAGGAAAAGGCAGGTTAAAGAAGGATTTTAAAGCCTTGAAATGACTGAGACATTGATTGTGTGTGTGTACCATTCAGAGGGTGAATGGGCAAGACAAAATATTTAAGTGCCTTTGAACGGGGTATGGTAGTAGGTGCCAGGCGCTCCGTTTTGTGTCAAGAACTGCAACGCTGCTGAGTTTTTCACGCTCAACAGTTTCCCGTGTGTATCAAGAACGGTCCACCACCCAAAACACATCCAGCCAACTTGACACAAGTGTGCAGAAGCATTGGAGTCATCATGGGGCAGCATCCCTGTGGAACACTTTCGACACCTTGTAGATTCCAAGCCCCGACAAATTCAGGCTGTTCTGAGGTTAAAAGAGCAAGGGTGAAACTCAATATTAGGAAGGTGTTCTTAATGTTTTGTACACTAAGTGCATATGCACACAAAAGCAATCTGCCAAAACCCCTTCACAAACATGCAGTCGCGACCAAAAGTTTTGAGAATTACACAAATATACATTTTCACAAAGTCTGCTGCCTCAGTTTGTATGAAGGCAATTTGCATATACTCTGGAATGTTATGAAGAGTGATCAGATGAATTGCAATTCATTGCAAAGTCCCTCTTTGCCAAGCAAATGAACTGAATCCCCCAAAATAACATTTCCACTGCATAACAGCCTTGCCACAAAAGGACCAGCTGACATCATGTCGGTGATTCTCTCATTAACACAGGTGTGAGTGTTGACGAGGACAAGGCTGGAGATCACTCTGTCATGCTGATTGAGTTCGAATAACAGACTGGAAGCTACAAAAGGAGGGTGGTGCTTGGAATCATTGTTCTTCCTCTGTCAAACATGGTTACCTGCAAGGAAACACGTGCCATCATCATTGCTTTGCACAAAAAGGGCTTCACAGGCAAGGATATTGCTGCCAGTAAGATTGCACCTAAATCAACAATTTTTCAGATCATCAAGAACTTCAAGGAGAGTGGTTCAATTGTTGTGAAGAAGGCTTCAGGGCACCTAAGAAAATCCAGCAAGCGCCAGGACCATCTCCTAATGTTGATTCAAATGCAGGATTGGGGCACCACCAGTACAGAGCTTGCTCAGGAATGGCAGCAGGCAGGTGTGAATGCATCTGCACGCACAGTGAGGCGAAGACTTTTGGAGGATGGCTTGATGTCAAGAAGGGCAGCAAAGAAGCCACTTCTCTCCAGGAAAAATATCAGGGACAGACTGATATTCTGCAAAAGGTACAGGGATTGGACTGCTGAGGACTGGGGTGAAGTCATTTTCTCTGATGAATCCCCTTTCCGATTGTTTGAGGCATCCGGAAAAAAGCTTGTCCGGAGGTGAGCGCTACCATCAGGTCTGTGTCATGCCAACAGTAAAGCATACTGAGACCATTCATGTGTGGGGTTGCTTCTCAGCCAAGGGAGTGGGCGCACTCACAATTTTGCATAAGAACACAGCCATGAATAAAGAATGGTACCAACACATCCTCCAAGAGCAACTTCTCCCAACCATCTAGGAACAGTTTGGTGACGAACAATGCCTTTTCCAGCATTATGGAGCACCTTGCCATAAGGCAAACGTGACAACTAAGTGGCTCGGGGAACAAAACATCAATATTTTGTGTCCATGGCCAGGAAACTCCCCAGACATTAATCCCATTGAGAACTTGTGGTCAATCCTCAAGAGGCGGGTGGACAAACAAAAACCCACAAATTCTGACAAACTCCAAGCATTGATTATGCAAGAATGGGCTGCCATCAGTCAGGATGTGGCTCAGAAGTTAATTGACAGCATGCCAGGACGGTGTCACGCCTTGGTCATTGTATTTTGTGTTTTTGTTATATGTTTGGGTAGGCCAGGGTGTGACATGGGTTTATATGTTGTATTCGTATTGGGGTTTGTATTATTTGGGATCGCGGCTGATTAGGGGTGTTGTTAGGCTTGGCTGCCTGAGGCGATTCTCAATCAGAGTCAGGTGCTTGTCGTTGCCTCTGATTGGGAACTGTATTTAGGCAGCCTGAATTTCGCTTTGTATTTCGTGGGTGTTTGTACCTGTCTCTGTGTTGTAGTCACCAGATAGGCTGTAATTAGTTTCACATTCCATTCTATTGTTTTTGTATTTAGTTCAGTTATTTCATGTACCGCGTATTTCTTTCATTAAAGTCATGAGTAACCTACACGCTGCATTTCGGTCCGACCCTCTTCTTTCAACAGATGTACGACGTTACAGAAACACCCACCTCTCACGGACCGAGCAGCGTGTAAACTGGCAGGATCTAAAGGAAGACGTTATGGAAGGTAAAGGCATGGAGTATACGACATGGGAAGAAATCGACAGGTGGGCGGCCGACCCAGAGAGAGTGCAGGCGCCCGCCTGGGATTCGCTTCAGCAGTGCGAAGAGGGCTACAGGCTAATGGAGTCAAAAAGGAAAACACGGCGACGCAGAGCGAAAACCGAAAGTAACCCCCAATTATTTATTGGGGGAGGGCGCAGAGAGAGAGTGGCTGAGTCAGGGTTCAGACCTGAGCCAAATCTCCCTGTTAATCGTGAAGAGCAGTTGCAGTGGGAGAGGCTGCACCACTTGGAGAATTGGACATGGGAGGAGGAATTAGACGGTAAAGGACCTTGGGCTCAGCCTGGAGAATATCGCCGTCACAAGGAAGAAATATATGTGGCTAAAGCGGAGAGGCGCTGGTATGAGGAGGCAGCACGGCGACGCGCTTGGAAGCCGGAAAAGCAGCCCAAAAAAAATATTGGGGGGGCTAGAAGGGAGAATAGTTATGCCAGGTAGGAGACCTGCGCAAACTCCCTGTGCTCACCGTTGGGCTAGAGAGACCGGGCAGGCACCGTGTTATGCTATGGAGCGCACGGTGTTTCCAGTGCGGGTGCAGAGCCAGGTGCGGCACATACCAGCCCTTTCTATTTGCCGGGCTAGAGTGGGCATCGAGCCAGGTAAGCTTGGGCAGGCTCGGTGCTCAAGAGCTCCAGTGCGCCTGCACGGTCCGGTCTATCCAGAGCCACCTCTACACACCAGTCCTCCGGTAGCAGCTCCCCGCACCAGGCTTCCTGTGCGTGTCCTCGATCCAGTACCACCAGTTCCAGCACCACGCACCAGGCCTCCAGTACGCCTCGCCTGTTCAGCGCAGCCAGCACTTTTCTCCTCTCCTGCGCTGTCGGAGACTCCCGCCTGTTTAGCGCAGCCAGAGCCTTTCTCCTCTCCTGCGCTGCCGGAGTCTCCCGTCTGCCCAGCGCCACCAGTGCTCCCAGTCTGCCCAGCGCCGCCAGTGCTCCCAGTCTGCCCAGCGCCGCCAGTGCCGCCAGTCAGCCCAGCGCCGCCAGACAACCAGTCTCTTCCAGATCTGCCAGACAACCAGTCTCTTCCAGATCTGCCCGACAACCAGTCTCTTCCAGATCTGCCAGCCAGCCAGGATTTACCGGAGCCTACTACCTGCCTGAGCTTCATCTCAGTACTGGGCTTCATCTCAGTACTGGGCTTCCCCTCAGTCCCAGGCTGCCTCTGTCCCGAGCTGCCCCTCTGTCCCGAGCTGCCCCTCTGTCCCGAGCTGCCCCTCAGTTATCTGGGGATCTGGGTGAGGACTATTAGGCCATGGTCGGCGGCGAAGGTGGATTATCCCAGGACGTGAAGGGGAGGAACAAGGACATTAATGGAGTGGGGTCCACGTCCCGAGCCAGAACCGCCACCATGGACAGACGCCCACCCGGACCCTCCCTATGCTCTTGAGGTGCGTCCCGGAGTCCGCACCTTAGGGGGGGGGGGTTCTGTCACGCCTTGGTCATTGTATCTTGTGTTTTTGTTATATGTTTGGGTAGGCCAGGGTGTGACATGGGTTTATATGTTGTATTCGTATTGGGGTTTGTATTATTTGGGATCGCGGCTGATTAAGGGTGTTGTTAGGCTTGGCTGCCTGAGGCGATTCTCAATCAGAGTCAGGTGCTTGTCGTTGTCTCTGATTGGGAACCGTATTTAGGCATCCTGACTTTCGCTTTGTATTTCGTGGGTGTTTGTACCTGTCTCTGTGTTGTAGTCACCAGATAGGCTGTAATTAGTTTCACGTTCCGTTCTGTTGTTTTTGTATTTAGTTCAGTTATTTCATGTACCGCGTATTTCTTTCATTAAAGTAATGAGTAACCTACACGCTGCGGTCCGACTCTCTTCTTTCAACAGACGAACGACATTAGACGGATTGCAGAGGTCTTGAAAAAGAAGGGTTAACACTGCAAATATTGACTCTTTGCATCAACTTCATGTAATTGTCAATAAAAGCCTTTGACACTTATGAAATGCTTGTAATTATACTTCAGTATTCCATAGTAACATCTGACAAAAAATATCTAAAGACACTGAAGCAGCAGACTGTGAAAATTAATATTTGCGTCACTCTCAAAACTTTTGGCAACTACTGTATACACACATAATTACAACCCCTCCCCCCATACACACACACACCCTGCCCCCAAAAACACACACACACAAACTAATATCCCAACCAGACTGTTACAGTTATACAAAGTTTCCCAACCTTAATGACCATTTCAATTGGCATGGCTGTGAGAAGGAATAATCTGACAGCATATGGCTGAGGGCACAGAAACACAATCCCATAACAGCTTGTATTTATTCCTTCTCTGTTCTGTCGCTCATGACAAGCTAGTCTAATTACTATTGTAGGGGTTGGGGGAGCAAACCCATAGCAGCGCTAATGCTAGAAGATACTTAAAGAATTCTTCTGTCTTGCCACTGGGGTGTTGTTCAATGGGCAGAAGTCATAGTACAATACTCATTGAGGGATACTAGTAGAGAGGGAAAAGATGAACATGCGTGGCTAAGACACAACAGAGAGAGAGAGGTTTTTATTTGATTTATTGAAAAATGAATTGAGACATCTGGTGTCTGTGGAGACAGATGATGCTCTGTCTTTCTTCCATTCAGATAAGAGATCCCCAAAAAACAACCACACTTGTTTGTGGGAAAAAAAGAGAGGAGACAGAGTCATTAGCTTTCTTAAACAATGTTATTCTTTATTGCAAGTGTCTATAAAGAATCAATACAGTCTAAAGCCATGGCAACTACACTAGGTTTAACTGATCATCTCTTAGTAGCATCTCAATAAGTCATGAGATATGAAGTATTTACAATGGAAGACACAGCAAGTTAAGCTAAGTCGTCATATCATCGTAATGTTTAGACGCTAAATAAAAACCCAACAGGAACGCTATCCAAATGCAAAAAAACACTGGTCAAATCACCAATACGCTCTATTAGCAAAAACAAACAGAACACTTTCCATTATATCAATTGGCAGAAAAAAATTACAAATAACAAAAAAATAATATATTTTAAGGTTTAACAAACATTATTAACATATTATTATACAGTTGGTACCTCTCTATAAACAAATGTCTTTAAAATGTAAATATTGCATGTGCCATTCGTGAAATGTACCTAAGTAGCAAGAATAAACGTGTATATGTCAAGTATTAATGAATCATTTGTTCTCAAAGTATTTCTCGGAATTACAGCATTAGAAAATGTCCTTGTAGAGGCAATCATTTCACAAGACCATCCTGTAATAATCATTTTAAAATCCAGGCCAAACATTGCTGCTTGTATATAACTTAATAATTAGTGCTTTCATTGTTTCCGGGAATTCACTCCAAACACATAAACAGTACAAACATAATTTATCATCTTTAACTTAAAATGTCTCTCAAACAAAAGGTTCAGCTTGCGCTCAATTCTATTCTCTGTATTTGTACATTTTTACAGTATATAGGCGAACGTTGAGTACCAATGAACTGACAAAGTAAGCGACACTCTTCGTCCTTACTCCGTTTTTTGATCGTTATGTTTTTGCCTGTTTCTTTTGTCTTATTCTGCATGTTGTAGCAGTTGTCGTAGATATTATTGTTGTGGTATTTCCACTCGTTGTCAAGGTGGTTACGTTCCCCAATAGGAGAACATGGAATAGACTACATTCAAGTGTCTTGTGTTTACAATCTAGGCAGTTTGTAAGTGCAAGACCGTGCAGCGTCAACTCTGGTGTGTCTCCTCCTTCCTTCCTGTCTCACAGCCCAAAGCAGCAGCCATGTTCTTCAGGCATGTCAAAACCTCTCTGAAAACCAGTCGTCAGTCTGCCCACCAGCCCAATGACAGCACACCTCTGTGCCAAATAGCCTATCACAGCTAACCACAGGTGCCGTGCTGAGGCATCAGGTGAGAATAACGTGTCACAGGTGGGTCATTGTGAGTGAACTAGGTAATCTGTTAAAGTATATAAAGGCTTTGTCTCAATGATGGTGTTCTAGGCATTAACAACAGACCACCAGCACAGGTGAAACTGGGACATGCGGATGTTTGTGATGATGATGTGTGTCCTATTCTAGAAAACTCCTCCTGGATCCCATTCTCCTGGCTTTTACTTGCGTATTGAATAATGCCGAACAGCTTCTTCTCGTAAGCTCTGTATGCAATGATAAATATATTACTATGGCATATTAATATATAGTAACTATATGTGAACGAACTGTAATAATCTCAATAATCTTTGATTGCAGAGGGAAAGAGGTCAGACAGACATTTCTTCCTCCTCAGCTGCTCAGACAAGCATTCCGTCTCCATGGCAATGGATTTAAGTCTTTGATTTTCTGCGTGTTTATAGGTCCAAACTAAACGTCCATCAGAAACTGCGGACAGGAGAGTAGTAAGGCTTTGGATTGGTGTTCATAAAAACATTCACCTCTGAAAATAAATAAATATATCTCGATATATATTTCTGGTGTGTAAATAAGTACTAACCTGGTTTGCTCTGAGGTAGGGGTTTTAAGCAACTGCTAACTTACTACGTTGTTGAATATATTCGTAAAATGCCACCTCTCTGCAGTACAAATTCAGTGTACACATCCACACACACACATGCACCACTAAGTGCACACATATAAATAAATAAACATGTGTAAGTATGTATAACGTGTGTTTCGCATATCTTGAGGTTTGGTTCAAGGTGAGGTTAACTGGCCCTGTCAGCCAAAGCCAAACGATAACCAGTGGAATAATAATAATAACAATAATAATAATAATAATATCATTTTGCAGAAGTAACTTTGAATGTACATAGATAATCTTTGAAGAAACATTCTTTTTATTTGTCTAGATAGCAGCAGCGACGGCCCCTCAATGTCTGGGTGCCGAGAGGGGGGAGTGAAGATAGGAGACTTGGGGGGGGGGGGTCAAGTGTCCACATTGTCGTGACGACGGTGGCCCTGTTGACCCCTAGGGGAGGGGATGGTGGAGGTTAAAGTTTGTCTACTGCAGCACATGGTCCAGCTGTTGGCGTGGCGACCTTGTCACTAGGCTGCAGCGTTATCCATCGTTCACAGACAGGAGAGAGAGGGAGAGGGAGAGGGAGAGGGAGAGGGAGAGGGAGAGGGAGAGGGAGAGGGAGAGGGAGAGGGAGAGGGAGAGGGAGAGGGAGAGAGAGAGAGAGGGAGGGAGAGAGAGAGAGAGTGAGTGTGAGTGAGAGAGAGAGAGGGAGAGAGAGAGAGAGAGAGAGAGAGGGGAACAGGGGGTATAGGAGGGGGGGTGGTCCCATCGGATTTCAGTCTGAATGGAGGGAAAGAGAAACAGAGAGGGGTATGGTTTGGTTAATTAGGTTGCCATATTATCTACAAGCAAATCCCACATACAGACTTAAAAATGCATTCCTTTTTTTGTCCCACTAGGCTCTTGTTATCTCTTCCATTGAGAAAAGACGTGTACGTACAGTATGTGTGCGTGAGTATGTGTGCGTGAGTACGTACAGTATGTGAGTGTGTGTACGTACAGTATGTGTGCGTGAGTATGTGTGCGTGAGTACGTACAGTATGTGAGTGTGTGTACGTACAGTATGTGTGCATGAGTATGTGTACGTACAGTATGTGTGCGTGAGTATGTGTACGTACAGTATGTGAGTGTGTGTACGTACAGTATGTGTGTGTGAGTATGTGTGCGTGAGTACGTACAGTATGTGAGTGTGTGTACGTACAGTATGTGTGCGTGAGTATGTGTGCGTGAGTACGTACAGTATGTGAGTGTGTGTACGTACAGTATGTGTGCGTGAGTATGTGTGCGTGAGTACGTACAGTATGTGAGTGTGTGTACGTACAGTATGTGTGCGTGAGTACGTGAGTGTGTGTACGTACAGTATGTGTGCGTGAGTATGTGTGCGTGAGTACATACAGTATGTGAGTGTGTGTACGTACAGTATGTGTGCGTGAGTACGTGAGTGTGTGTACGTACAGTATGTGTGCG
>NC_060181.1:80860203-80982703 GCF_021184085.1 Oncorhynchus gorbuscha | reverse complement strand
ACTGCCAGATCAGAGGCAGAAGGAATGAGCAGGAACGTCCTCATGATAAATGTGTAATTGGACCATTTTCCTGTTCTGCTAAGAATTCAAAATGTACTTTTGAGTGTCAGGGAAAACATGAGGTAAAAAGTACATTATTTTCTTTAGGGATAAAGTGAAGTAAAAGTTGTCAAAAATATAAACAGTAGAGTACAGATACCCAAAAAAACTACTTAAGTAGTACTTCAACGTTTTACTTATGTACTTTACACCACTGTCTTTTTCAAGCAGAGAACAAGAGGTTTTTTCACAGAGCTGGCCACTCTCTTAAACAAACCTGATTCAGAACCCGCAGTGTTAGGAAACACACACACACACACACACACACACACACACACACACACACACACACACACACACACACACACACACACACACACACACACACACACACACACACACACACACACACACACACACACACACACACACACACACACACACACACACACACACACAAATGACATTATATTAAAAATTGAAACAAAATGTCAGACCAAAACACTATAATAATGATACTTTTCCAGAATACTGATCCTCGATACCCACCTACTAGAAGAACTCCCTATACCCACCTACTAGGAGAACCCCCTATGCCCACCTACTAAGAAAACCCCCTATACCCACCTACTCGGAGAACTCCCTATACCCACCTACTAGGAGAACTCCCTATACCCACCAACTAGGAGAACTCCCTATACCCACCAACTAGGAGAACTCCCTATACCCACCTACTAGGAGAACTCCCTATACCCACCAACTAGGAGAACTCCCTATACCCACCTACTAGGAGAACTCCCTATAGCCACCAACTAGGAGAACTCCCTATACCCACCTACTAGGAGAACCCACCTACTAGGAGAACTCCCTATACCCACCTACTAGGAGAACCCCCTATACCCACCTACTAGGAGAACCCCCTATACCCACCTACCAGGAGAACCCCCTATACCCACCTACTAGGAGAAACCCCTATACCCACCTACTAGGAGAAACCCCTATACCCACCTACTAGGAGAACCCCCTATACCCACCAACTAGGAGAACTCCCTATACCCACCTACAAGGAGAACTCCCTATACCCACCAACTAGGAGAACTCCCTATACCCACCTACTAGGAGAACCCCCTATACCCACCTACTAGGAGAACCCCCTATACCCAACTACTTGGAGAACCCCCTATACCCACCTACTAGGAGAACCCACTATACCCACCTACTATGAGAACTCCCTATACCCACCTACTAGGACAACTATAATAATAATAATATATGCCATTTAGCAGACGCTTTTATCCAAAGCGACTTACAGTCATGTGTGCATACATTCTATGTATGGGTGGTCCCGGGGATCAAACCCACTACCCTGGCGTTACAAGCGCCATGCTCTACCAACTGAGCTACAGAAGGACCAGAAGGACAACTCCCTATACCCATCTCCCTATACCCCCTATACCCATCTACTATGAGAACCCCCTATACCCACCTACTAGGAGAACCCACCTCCTAGGAGAACCCCCTATACCCACCTACTAGGAGAACCCCCTATACCCACCTACTAGGAGAACCCACCTCCTAGGAGAAAGAGAGGAATGGGATAACTACTATTTATACCCAAAACTGCTAAATGCCTCTGTCACTCCACAGCCACAGAGGAGGTGCAGTACATAGTATACTAGTAAATAGAGGAGTGATTCACCTTGCGCTACTCACACTCACAGGAGGCTGATTAGAGTCTCTATTATCCTGCTAATCACATTAGAGGGGCTGACCCACTTCCACAGACACTGTGTCACCCTGTCCGTGCTCTGTCAGATATACAACCAGGAACCAGGAACCAGGACCTAGCCTGTTCATGGGAACCACACCTCATGGCTGTCCAACCTCACCATAATGCCACACCTCATGGCTGACCAACCTCACCATAAACCAACACCTCATGGCTGACCAACCTCACCATAAAACCAACACCTCATGGCTGACCAACCTCACCATAAAACCAACACCTCATGGCTGACCAACCTCACCATAAAACCACACCTCATGGCTGACCAACCTCACCATAAAACCACACCTCATGGCTGACCAACCTCACCATAACACCACACCTCATGGCTGACCAACCTCACCATAACGCAACACCTCATGGCTGTCCAACCTCACCATAAACCAACACCTCATGGCTGACCAACCTCACCATAAACCAACACCTCATGGCTGACCAACCTCACCATAACGCAACACCTCATGGCTGTCCAACCTCACCATAAACCAACACCTCATGGCTGTCCAACCTCACCATAACGCAACACCTCATGGCTGTCCAACCTCACCATAAACCAACACCTCATGGCTGTCCAACCTCACCATAACGCAACACCTCATGGCTGTCCAACCTCACCATAAACCAACACCTCATGGCTGTCCAACCTCACCATAATGCCACACCTCATGGCTGTCCAACCTCACCATTAACCAACACCTCATGGCTGTCCAACCTCACAATAAACCAACATCTCATGGCTGACCAACCTCACCATAAACCAACACCTCATGGCTGTCCAACCTCACCATAATGCCACACCTCATGGCTGTCCAACCTCACCATTAACCAACACCTCATAGCTGTCCAACCTCAAAATAAACCAACATCTCATTGGCTGACCAACCTCACCATAAACCAACACCTCATGGCTGTCCAACCTCACCATAAACCAACACCTCATGGCTGTCCAACCTCGCCATAACGCAACCTCTCATGGCTGTCCAATCTCACCATAAACCAACATCTCATGGCTGTCCAACCTCACCATAAACCAACACCTCATGGCTGACCAACCTCACCATGAACCAACATCTCATGCCTGACCAACCTCACCATAAACCAACACCTCATGGCTGTCCAACCTCACCATAATGCCACACCTCATGGCTGTCCAACCTCACCATTAACCAACACCTCATGGCTGTCCAACCTCACAGTAAACCAACATCTCATGGCTGACCAACCTCACCATAAACCAACACCTCATGGCTGTCCAACCTCACCATAATGCCACACCTCATGGCTGTCCAACCTCACCATTAACCAACACCTCATGGCTGTCCAACCTCACAATAAACCAACATCACATGGCTGACCAACCTCACCATAAACCAACACCTCATGGCTGTCCAACCTCACCATAAACCAACACCTCATGGCTGTCCAACCTCACCATTAACCAACACCTCATGGCTGTCCAACCTCACAATAAACCAACATCTCATGGCTGACCAACCTCACCATAAACCAACACCTCATGGCTGTCCAACCTCACCATAAACCAACACCTCATGGCTGTCCAACCTCGCCATAACGCAACACCTCATGGCTGTCCAATCTCACCATAAACCAACATCTCATGGCTGTCCAACCTCACCATAAACCAACACCTCATGGCTGACCAACCTCACCATGAACCAACATCTCATGGCTGACCAACCTCACCATAAACCAACACCTCATGGCTGTCCAACCTCACCATAATGCCACACCTCATGGCTGTCCAACCTCACCATTAACCAACACCTCATGGCTGTCCAACCTCACAATAAACCAACATCTCATGGCTGACCAACCTCACCATAAACCAACACCTCATGGCTGTCCAACCTCACCATAATGCCACACCTCATGGCTGTCCAACCTCACCATTAACCAACACCTCATGGCTGTCCAACCTCACAATAAACCAACATCTCATGGCTGACCAACCTCACCATAAACCAACACCTCATGGCTGTCCAACCTCACCATAAACCAACACCTCATGGCTGTCCAACCTCGCCATAACGCAACCTCTCATGGCTGTCCAATCTCACCATAAACCAACATCTCATGGCTGTCCAACCTCACCATAAACCAACACCTCATGGCTGACCAACCTCACCATGAACCAACATCTCATGGCTGACCAACCTCACCATAAACCAACACCTCATGGCTGTCCAACCTCACCATAATGCCACACCTCATGGCTGTCCAACCTCACCATTAACCAACACCTCATGGCTGTCCAACCTCACAATAAACCAACATCTCATGGCTGACCAACCTCACCATAAACCAACACCTCATGGCTGTCCAACCTCACCATAAACCAACACCTCATTGCTGTCCAACCTCACCATTAACCAACACCTCATGGCTGTCCAACCTCACAATAAACCAACATCTCATGGCTGACCAACCTCACCATAAACCAACACCTCATGGCTGTCCAACCTCACCATAAACCAACACCTCATGGCTGTCCAACCTCGCCATAACGCAACATCTCATGGCTGTCCAACCTCACCATAAACCAACACCTCATGGCTGACCAACCTCACCATGAACCAACATCTCATGGCTGACCAACCTCACCATAAACCAACACCTCATGGCTGTCCAACCTCACCATAATGCCACACCTCATGGCTGTCCAACCTCACCATTAACCAACACCTCATGGCTGTCCAACCTCACAATAAACCAACATCTCATGGCTGACCAACCTCACCATAAACCAACACCTCATGGCTGTCCAACCTCACCATAATGCCACACCTCATGGCTGTCCAACCTCACCATTAACCAACACCTCATGGCTGTCCAACCTCACAATAAACCAACATCTCATGGCTGACCAACCTCACCATAAACCAACACCTCATGGCTGTCCAACCTCACCATAAACCAACACCTCATGGCTGTCCAACCTCACAATAAACCAACATCTCATGGCTGACCAACCTCACCATAAACCAACATCTCATGGCTGTCCAACCTCACCATAAACCAACACCTCATGGCTGTCCAACCTCGCCATAACGCAACACCTCATGGCTGTCCAATCTCACCATAAACCAACATCTCATGGCTGTCCAACCTCACCATAAACCAACACCTCATGGCTGACCAACCTCACCATAAACCAACACCTCATGGCTGTCCAACCTCACCATAACGCAACACCTCATGGCTGTCCAACCTCACCATAACGCAACACCTCATGGCTGACCAACCTCACCATAACGCAACATCTCATGGCTGTCCAACCTCACCATAACACAACACCTCATGGCTGTCCAACCTCACCATAACACAACACCTCATGGCTGTCCAACCTCACCATAACGCAACACCTCATGGCTGTCCAACCTCACCATAACACAACACCTCATGGCTGTCCAACCTCACCATAACACAACACCTCATGGCTGTCCAATCTCACCATAACACAACACCTCATGGCTGTCCAACCTCACCATAACACAACACCTCATGGCTGTCCAACCTCACCATAACACAACACCTCATGGCTGTCCAACCTCACCATAACACAACACCTCATGGCTGTCCAACCTCACCATAAACCAATACCTCATGGCTGTCCAACCTCACCATAACACAACACCTCATGGCTGTCCAACCTCACCATAACACAACCCCCCCCTTGGTGACCAACTTCACCATAACGGAACACCTCATGGCTGTCCAACCTCACCATAACACAACACCTCATGGCTGTCCAACCTCACCATAACACAACACCTCATGGCTGTCCAACCTCACCATAACACCACACCTCATGGCTGTCCAACCTCACCATAAACACAATACCTCATGGCTGTCCAACCTCACCATAACACAACACCTCATGGCTGTCCAACCTCACCATAAACCAACACCTCATGGCTGTCCAACCTCACCATAAACCAACACCTCATGGCTGTCCAACCTCACCATAAACCAACACCTCATGGCTGTCCAACCTCGCCATAACGCAACACCTCATGGCTGTCCAATCTCACCATAAACCAACATCTCATGGCTGTCCAACCTCACCATAAACCAACACCTCATGGCTGACCAACCTCACCATAAACCAACACCTCATGGCTGTCCAACCTCACCATAACGCAACACCTCATGGCTGACCAACCTCACCATAACGCAACATCTCATGGCTGTCCAACCTCACCATAACACAACACCTCATGGCTGTCCAACCTCACCATAACACAACACCTCATGGCTGTCCAACCTCACCATAACGCAACACCTCATGGCTGTCCAACCTCACCATAACACAACACCTCATGGCTGTCCAACCTCACCATAACACAACACCTCATGGCTGTCCAACCTCACCATAACACAACACCTCATGGCTGTCCAACCTCACCATAACACAACACCTCATGGCTGTCCAACCTCACCATAACACAACACCTCATGGCTGTCCAACCTCACCATAACACAACACCTCATGGCTGTCCAACCTCACCATAACACAACACCTCATGGCTGTCCAACCTCACCATAAACCAATACCTCATGGCTGTCCAACCTCACCATAACACAACACCTCATGGCTGTCCAACCTCACCATAACACAACCCCCCCCCCTTGGTGACCAACTTCACCATAACGGAACACCTCATGGCTGTCCAACCTCACCATAACACAACACCTCATGGCTGTCCAACCTCACCATAACACAACACCTCATGGCTGTCCAACCTCACCATAACACCACACCTCATGGCTGTCCAACCTCACCATAAACACAATACCTCATGGCTGCCCAACCTCACCATAACACAACACCTCATGGCTGTCCAACCTCACCATAAACCAACACCTCATGGCTGTCCAACCTCACCATAAACCAACACCTCATGGCTGTCCAACCTCACCATAACACAACACCTCATGGCTGTCCAACCTCACCATAACACCACACCTCATGGCTGTCCAACCTCACCATAAACCAACACCTCATGGCTGTCCAACCTCACCATAACACAACACCTCATGGCTGTCCAACCTCACCATAACACCACACCTCATGGCTGTCCAACCTCACCATAAACCAATACCTCATGGCTGTCCAACCTCACCATAAACCACATCTGATAAAATATCTTCTGACCTGGTGTGGTGTATGTGACGGCAGAGTTCACAGAAGTAGTTTGAATTTCACAGGGACAATTACACCCAGGGTCCAGTCACTCCATTCAGGGAGAGGGTTGGACAACCAGAGTAACAAAGTCAACCTGACATGGGAATGTCTGTGTGTCTGTGTGTCTGTGTGTCTGTGTCTCTGTGTCTGTGTCTGTCTCTGTCTCTGTCTCTGTCTCTGTCTCTGTCTCTGTGTGTGTGTGTGTGTGTGTGTGTGTGTGTGTGTGTGTGTGTGTGTGTGTGTGTGTGTGTGTGTGTGTGTGTGTGTGTGTGTGTGTGTGTGTGTGTGTGTGTGTGTGTGTGTGTGTGTGTGTGTGTGTGTGTGTGTGTGTGTGTGTGTGTGTGTGTGTGTGTGTGTGTGTGCCCCAGCAGGGCCAGTCCAGACCAGTTGGTTGCAGACACAGGGGTGTGAGGGAGTGGGGATGAGGGAGAGTTGCCGAGAATCAGAGCTTAATCATCTCACACACACAACCGAGGTTTCTAAACACACACCCCTGGTTACCAATCACACAGTCCTGCCAAGCCATCACAATCCCCTATTATGAGTGGAGACTCAACCAGCACTTCTCAGTGCAGTGTGTGTCAGCTGAGAGAGACTGCCTCCCCTAATACAGCTAATTTCACACACGCTGATCACAGAGGGAGAGAGCGAGGGGGTAGAGGGAGGGATAAACAAACCCGTTACAGCCTACCCATCCCCCTTATAGGCACGCCACCACACACCCCTCTACCCCTTCCTGGAAGGTGCCCCTTCCCCCAACCACACTGCTCTCCACATTATTTATTTATTTCTCACTGGCTATACATAGACCTGCTGTTCTCAGGCCAAGAACACTCTACATCACACTCACACACTCCACAGGCATATACAAAAGAGCAGACATGCTACTGTAGTTTAAAGTACAAAGTATGAAGTTCATATCTCAGACAACAGGTCTGTGGTTCGCCTAGCAGTATCAAATCTCAGACAACAGGTCTGTTATTCTCCTAGCAGTAGAATATCTCAGACAACAGGTCTGTGGTTCTCCTAGCAGTATCAAATCTCAGACAACAGGTCTATGGTTCTCCTAGCAGTAGCATATCTCAGACAACAGGTCTGTGGTTCTCCTAGCAGTATCAAATCTCAGACAACAGGTCTGTAATTCTCCTAGCAGTATCAAATCTCAGACAACAGGTCTATGGTTCTCCTAGCAGTAGCATATCTCAGACAACAGGTCTGTAGTTCTCCTAGCAGTATCATATCTCAGACAACAGGTCTGTTATTCTCCTAGCAGTATCAAATCTCAGACAACAGGTCTGTGGTTATGCTAGCAGTAGCATATCTCAGACAACAGGTCTGTTATTCTCCTAGCAGTATCAAATCTCAGACAACAGGTCTGTAATTCTCCTAGCAGTATCAAATCTCAGACAACAGGTCTATGGTTCTCCTAGCAGTAGCATATCTCAGACAACAGGTCTGTAATTCTCCTAGCAGTAGCATATCTCAGACAACAGGTCTGTAATTCTCCTAGCAGTATCATATCTCAGACAACAGGTCTGTTATTCTCCTAGCAGTATCAAATCTCAGACAACACATCTGTAATTCTCCTAGCAGTATCAAATCTCAGACAACAAGTCTGTAGTTATCCTAGCAGTAGCATATCTCAAACAATAGGTCTGTAATTCTCCTAGCAGTATATATATATATATGCCATTTAGCAGACGCTTTTATCCAAAGCGACTTACAGTCATGTGTGCATACATTCTACGTATGGGTGGTCCCGGGAATCGAACCCACTACCCTGGCGTTACAAGCGCCATGCTCTACCAACTGAGCTACAGAAGGACCATCATATCTCAGACAACATGCCTGTAATTCTCCTAGCAGTAGCATATCTCAGACAACAGGTCTGTAATTCTCCTAGCAGTAGCATATCTCAGACAACATGCCTGTAATTCTCCTAGCAGTAGCATATCTCAGACAACAGGTCTGTAATTCTCCTAGCAGTAGCATATCTCAAACAATAGGTCTGTAGTTATCCTAGCAGTAGCATATCTCAGACACCATGCCTGTAATTCTCCTAGCAGTATCATATCTCAGACAACAGGTCTGTAATTCTCCTAGCAGTAGCATATCTCAAACAATAGGTCTGTAGTTATCCTAGCAGTAGCATATTTCAGACAACAGGTCTGTGGTTCTCCTAGCAGTAGCATAATTCAGTCTAACAGTTTTTTTTTGTTGGGGCACAGGGTTGTGTTAACAAACAACATGTTAACATTGATTTTTGAATTTGAGAGAGGAAGAGGGAAGAAAAGAGAGTGAACCAAAGAAAAATGGAGAGCGATAAGAAGGAATGGGTGAGGAGGGAGTGAAGCCTGTTCCCGGGAAGTCAGGAGAACATGAGCTCAATGAGGCTTATGTGATCCTAACTGCAACTCACCTCAGTGTTTGGGAAACCTGTGTGTGTGTGCTCTCCCTTCCACTAAATCTAACTCGAAACAAAACAAAATACTCAACAATGTCTAATCCTGAACACAATGTAATACTCCTTAACTCCCAGCTAAATGGAGGGAACGTTAACAGAGTTTATCTAACCATGGAACATCCCGTCCTAGTTTATGGGTATCACACAGAGAAGGGGGGGGGGTGAGAGAGGGGTGAAAGACAGAGAGAGGGCAGGGTAGTGAGGACAGGTGAAGGCAAACGTTATTAGAAATACGTCACCACGTCTAGGTATTACTATTGGATAGTTCTATAATTAACCACACACAGCAGCTGACAAGTCAATCAGGCTTTTTCAGCACAGCTATGCTATCCTCTAAAATCACACCACTTCAGTGAAGTTCATTTAGGTAACAAATTCAGTTAAAATTCTCAAAAGCAATTATTCTTCTCAAAGAAGTCTATAAAACAGGAGGCAATTCAAGGAATTCCTGTAATGGGACTATTTAGCTATCTAATTTACTAATTGTTTAATTAGTTGTTAAACAAACATCTATGGCATTGTATTAAAGCCAACCAGAGGCCCTCAGCTGGAACTAGGAGCTACAGACAGAGGGCTCTCTGGGCGGAGAGAGAAAGGAGGGCAGAGACCAACTGACTAGGAGACTTAATCACATGACTTACAGTAAACAGAAACTAATGCCAGAAAAAGTGAGAGAAATAAAGAGAGAGAGGGAGGGACAGAGAGATAGAGAAAGGGAAAAAAGTGATTAAGTGAAAGAGCGAAAGTGAGGGTTAGACTGATATTTGGTCTCAATTAAATTTCAATTCAAGGCGCTTGATTGGCATGGGAAGCATATGTTTACACTGCCAAAGCAAGTGATATAGATAATAAACAAAGTGAAATAAACAATAAAAAATGAAAATAAACATTACACTTATAAAAGTTCCAAAAGAATAAAGACTTTTCAAAAGTCATATTATGTCTATATACCGTGTTGTAATGATGTGCAAACAGTTAAAGTACAAAAGGGAAAATAAATAAACATAAATATAGGTTGTATTTACAATGGTGTTTGTTCTTCACTGGTTGCCCTTTTCTTGTGGAAACAGGTCACAAATCCTGCTGCAGTGATTGCTCACTGTGGTATTTCACCCAATAGATATGGGAGTTTATCAAAATTGGATTTGTTTTCAGCCTTTCTCTCTGACGCAGATGGTGCTCAGTCATTGCCTCCGAAGGGCCAGATAACCAGTGAGCACTGCTGGGAGGGGCAGGTGCAAGACCCCGGCCCCACCATCTGCTAACACACACACACTGAGGTAGAGAGGGAAACAAAAGGGGAGACGAGGTCAGAGCTCCCAAATAAAAACAGGGAGAGAATGAGTGTCTCTATCAAACACCTGACAGCCCAAAAGAGAGAGAGAGCTCATAAAAAAGAGGAAAACATGAAGAAAGGAGAGAGAGGAATGATAAGAGCATCAGAGAAAAACACAGAGAGTGTCAGACACAGAGATAGACTAGAGAGCGTAGGAGAGATGAATGATAAGAGCATCAGAGAAAAACACAGAGAGTGTCAGACACAGAGATAGACTAGAGAGCGTAGGAGAGATGAATGATAAGAGCATCAGAGAAAAACACAGAGAGTGTCAGACACAGAGATAGACTAGAGAGCGTAGGAGAGAGGAATGATAAGAGCATCAGAGAAAAACACAGAGAGTGTCAGACACAGAGATAGACTAGAGAGCGTAGGAGAGAGGAATGATAAGAGCATCAGAGAAAAACACAGAGAGTGTCAGACACAGAGATAGACTAGAGAGCGTAGGAGAGAGGAATGATAAGAGCATCAGAGAAAAACAGAGAGAGTGTCAGACACAGAGATAGACTAGAGAGCGTAGGAGAGATGAATGATAAGAGCATCAGAGAAAAACACAGAGAGTGTCAGACACAGAGATAGACTAGAGAGCGTAGGGAGATGAATGATAAGGAATGATAAGAGCATCAGAGAAAAACACAGAGAGTGTCAGACACAGAGATAGACTAGAGAGCGTAGGAGAGAGGAATGATAAGAGCATCAGAGAAAAACAGAGAGAGTGTCAGACACAGAGATAGACTAGAGAGCGTAGGAGAGAGGAATGATAAGAGCATCAGAGAAAAACAGAGAGAGTGTCAGACACAGAGATAGACTAGAGAGCGTAGGAGAGAGGAATGATAAGAGCATCAGAGAAAAACACAGAGAGTGTCAGACACAGAGATAGACTAGAGAGCGTAGGAGAGATGAATGATAAGAGCATCAGAGAAAAACACAGAGAGTGTCAGACACAGAGATAGACTAGAGAGCGTAGGAGAGATGAATGATAAGAGCATCAGAGAAAAACACAGAGAGTGTCAGACACAGAGATAGACTAGAGAGCGTAGGAGAGATGAATGATAAGAGCATCAGAGAAAAACACAGAGAGTTTCAGACACAGAGATAGACTAGAGAGCGTAGGAGAGATGAATGATAAGAGCATCAGAGAAAAACACAGAGAGTTTCAGACACAGAGATAGACTAGAGAGCGTAGGAGAGATGAATGATAAGAGCATCAGAGAAAAACACAGAGAAAAACACAGAGTGTCAGACACAGAGATAGACTAGAGAGCGTAGGAGAGATGAATGATAAGAGCATCAGAGAAAAACACAGAGAGTTTCAGACACAGAGATAGACTAGAGAGCGTAGGAGAGATGAATGATAAGAGCATCAGAGAAAAACACAGAGAGTTTCAGACACAGAGATAGACTAGAGAGCGTAGGAGAGATGAATACGTGTTTCTTATTCTGTTTGCAGATAACTGGTGTTTGCTTGTAGCGTTCCCTTCCTCTCTGCTATTCCCAAGGGCCCTCACACACCCAGAGCCAGTTCAAAGGTTACGTTTCTGACCCGGGCCGGCAGAGTGAGGTGCAGGAGTGGGCCATATGGGGGTATGCTTTGAAATTTAAACAGCCCCCAACCCACTCAGTGACCCACCCCCTTCCCTCTCCCATCTGAGTGAGTGCATGCCTACCCCCAAACCAAAACAACAACAATGCCAAAAACACTAGCTTTGGACAGGCCATCAGCTCAATGAGTCAATGAACCAATAAACTAATAAATCTCAAATATTGATGTCTAATTCACAAAAACACAAGGCCGGAGTAACCCACAAACACAAGGCCAGAATAACCTACAAATACAAGGCCAGAGTAACCTACAAACACATGGCCAGAGTAACCTATAAACACAAGGCCAGAGTAACCCACAAACACAAGGCCAGAATAACCTACAAACACAAGGCCAGAGTAACCCACAAACACAAGGCCAGAATAACCTACAAACACAAGGCCAGAGTAACCTACAAACACAAGGCCAGAGTAACCTACAAACACAAGGCCAGAGTAACCTACAAACACAAGGCCAGAGTAACCTACAAACACAAGGCCAGAGTAACCTACAAACACAAGGCCAGAGTAACCTACAAACACAAGGCCAGAGTAACCTACAAACACAAGGCCAGAGTAACCTATAAACACAAGGCCAGAGTAACCTACAAACACAAGGCCAGAGTAACCCACAAACACAAGGCCAGAATAACCTACAAACACAAGGCCAGAGTAACCTACAAACACAAGGCCAGAGTAACCTACAAACACAAGGCCAGAGTAACCTATAAACACAAGGCCAGAGTATCCTACAAACACAAGGCCAGAGTAAAACACAAGGCCAGAGTAACCTATAAACACAAGGCCAGAGTAACCTATAAACACAAGGCCAGAGTAACCCACAAACACAAGGCCAGAGTAACCTACAAACACAAGGCCAGAGTAACCTACAAACACAAGGCCAGAGTAACCTACAAACACAAGGCCAGAGTAACCTACAAACACAAGGCCAGAGTAACCTACAAACACAAGGCCAGAGTAACCTATAAACACAAGGCCAGAGTAACCTACAAACACAAGGCCAGAGTAACCTATAAACACAAGGCCAGAGTAACCTACAAACACAAGGCCAGAGTAACCCACAAACACAAGGCCAGAATAACCTACAAACACAAGGCCAGATTAACCTACAAACACAAGGCCAGAGTAACCTACAAACACAAGGCCAGAATAACCTACAAACACAAGGCCAGATTAACCTATAAACACAAGGCCAGAGTAACCCACAAACACAAGGCCAGAATAACCTACAAACACAAGGCCAGAGTAACCTACAAACACAAGGCCAGAGTAACCTATAAACACAAGGCCAGAGTAACCTACAAACACAAGGCCAGAGTAACCTACAAACACAAGGCCAGAGTAACCTATAAACACAAGGCCAGAGTAACCCACAAACACAAGGCCAGAGTAACCTACAAACACAAGGCCAGAGTAACCTATAAACACAAGGCCAGAGTAACCTACAAACACAAGGCCAGAGTAACCTACAAACACAAGGCCAGAGTAACCTATAAACACAAGGCCAGAGTAACCTACAAACACAAGGCCAGAGTAACCTACAAACACAAGGCCAGAGTAACCTACAAACACAAGGCCAGAGTAACCTACAAACACAAGGCCAGAGTAACCCACAAACACAAGGCCAGAATAACCTACAAACACAAGGCCAGATTAACCTACAAACACAAGGCCAGAGTAACCTACAAACACAAGGCCAGAATAACCTACAAACACAAGGCCAGATTAACCTATAAACACAAGGCCAGAGTAACCCACAAACACAAGGCCAGAATAACCTACAAACACAAGGCCAGAGTAACCTACAAACACAAGGCCAGAGTAACCTATAAACACAAGGCCAGAGTAACCTACAAACACAAGGCCAGAGTAACCTACAAACACAAGGCCAGAGTAACCTATAAACACAAGGCCAGAGTAACCCACAAACACAAGGCCAGAGTAACCTACAAACACAAGGCCAGAGTAACCTATAAACACAAGGCCAGAGTAACCTACAAACACAAGGCCAGAGTAACCTACAAACACAAGGCCAGAGTAACCTATAAACACAAGGCCAGAGTAACCTACAAACACAAGGCCAGAGTAACCTACAAACACAAGGCCAGAGTAACCTACAAACACAAGGCCAGAGTAACCTACAAACACAAGGCCAGAGTAACCTACAAACACAAGGCCAGAGTAACCTATAAACACAAGGCCAGAGTAACCTACAAACACAAGGCCAGAGTAACCCACAAACACAAGGCCAGAATAACCTACAAACACAAGGCCAGAGTAACCTACAAACACAAGGCCAGAGTAACCTATAAACACAAGGCCAGAGTAACCTACAAACACAAGGCCAGAGTAACCTACAAACACAAGGCCAGAGTAACCCACAAACACAAGGCCAGAATAACCTACAAACACAAGGCCAGAGTAACCTACAAACACAAGGCCAGAGTAACCTACAAACACAAGGCCAGAGTAACCTACAAATAGATACACACAGCAGCTGTCACACACACAAAAAATATAAAGGCCAATTCATCCTCAAATTATTTTCATTCCAAATCCAGCATGTCACAAATGAATGTGAGCATGTGGAATGCTGACTACGAGTCACGTTGTGGTGCTGAGGGAAGAATGTGGAAAAGCCTGTCATTTCTTGGTAAACACTTTGTTCTTTCTCTCCGGCTGATCATTTGTTTTTCGGGAATGCCATAAATAACCAAGCAATAACCGGCCACAGCCAACTCGTACTGGATCAACTCTGCTCCTTCTCTCTTGCTTTGTTGTCTCCCCTCCTCTGTTCTTACCCCCCTCCCTCCCACTGTGGTCTGTTTTGTCCTGATTTTGAAAAACAAACTAATACATGTCACTCCTCTATCTCCATTCCTCCTCCCCCATCTCCTCTCCTTCCGTAGCTTAGGGCCAGGTCTTTCTTTCTGCTCAACTTTGTGGAAATGACTGCTATGTCTACAAAACAACTCAGTCAGCAGACATGCTTAGGGTTGCAACATTTTCCAGAAATCCTAGTAGGAGGATTCCGGATTTTCGTGCTTATTCCTCCTGATTTTGGGAATACTCCAACCACTATTTCAGAGAAAACCAGGGAATTTATTGAAAGTTCCCAGAATGTTGCAACCCCAGTCATGCTCAAACACACATGAAATCCCTTATTACACAAACATAAGTAAATACACTGGCATAATACTTCTTAACACACACCCTTGATTGAGTATGTTTGGCCAATCAGTGCATAGGTTTTTAATCCCCTTGGGAGCAGGTGCAGTGTGTGTGTTAGTCTGTTTTGTAAAGTTCCTCACGGTAAAACAACAACGTGATCTGCAATCCCCCCAGTAGGTTAGAAAAACAAGTGAAAATTCACATCTCCCAGCAGCCTTTGAACACTACATTCCTAACATGAAACCCAATACCTGACAAGTGATAAACAACTGACTCACTTGTTTTTCCGGGGAACCCAGTGCACTGACTACACCGAGCCCTTCTGTTTACAGCCAGAGAGGGAGACAGAGGAAGAGAGAAAGTAGACGAGGAAAGGAGAAAGAGAGCACTCCCTTTACCAGGGCATTGCAGATCACAACATTGTGTAGCCGCTGCTTATAGGCCTACAAGTAAATGTATATTTCACCATCAATGTCCAAACCAAATATATGGGGAGTGTGTTATTGACTGTTGTATAGCAGGCTACTGATACTACAGTAGACATAAGCCAGGAACGAGGTGAAAGGTAATGTTTTGGTTTCCCCAACCTCAATAGTTACGGACGGGGTTGATGTGTGATTTGGTAGGTGAATTGTCCCCTAAATCAATGTATTTTCTGTGATCATTTTGAACAGAATCAGTTTGAGCCTACTTTCCACTATATTTGCTGACTCGTATCCTAATCCTCTCAGAGCACATATAACTGTGTTACATAAAGAAGAAACCACCTAGCCGATATATTCCTTATGGATTGTTCTGGCATGCTGAGCAAAAAAATCTTTAGCATCATTGAAAGCAACGCGTTGGGATATTTTCTCCTGTACATTTGCACGAGCGTAGTCTGGTCCAGAAGAATAACTGCGTCACAGGAAACGCTGGCTGGGACTCAAGCGCACACATTGATCCAGAATTCAAACAACTTCAATCATTTTCATGACGAAACCACGCGTATTTCCCGCAGCCATGGCCTGAATGATGTGCTGAATGTTTGTGACAGGCTACTCCAAATATCACAGTTGATTTGCACTGAATAAGCTGCATAACAGGACTAATACGCTACACTTCTCATGGTGCTCCAACTTGCACCGTCACGTATCATTTCAGCCGCCATGTTTAATAAATCATGTTCAGAGAAATAAATCATATCTATGTTATTGTAAGTCGTTTCATTATGAGCAGTATACACCAAATACATTTGTTTAAACGGACTTGCAATAACAAACATAAACACTAAACAGTTTGATGTAGCTCATGCAATGGAATGTATTTTTCATAATGTCAGTTGAATCAGAGCACACATTGAAGGGTAAGATTCCTGCTTCTACTTCCTGGCATGGCTACACTCAAAATGTCTAGACCAGCCATTATGCCATCATTGACTTAAATGGAGACATCCTTTCTATTCATTCTATTTCTATGCCATGGATGAATGAATGGGCTCATGATAAGCATGCAAAGGCACACACATAATCGGCAGAGGCTCACCTTTCACTGCTGTTGCAGTCTCCTTGAAGCCCATGGTGGCATAGGGGCTGGCGTTGAAACTGTTCATGCCCCCCTTGCATCCACATGCTGCCTTGAACCTCAGCAGTCCCTCACAGCCCCCCAGAGTGCTGCAACCCCCCAGGCTCCCTTCCATCAGGTTTAAGGCAATGTAGTTGAGTCCGTTTTGGTAGCCCGCCGACGTCTCCCGGCACATGGGGCTGTTGCTGTTCCCATACTCCTCGTCTGAGCCCTCCGAGCTCCGGACCAGCCGCGACACGTTTTCCACCGACGCCGAGCTGTGCCGCTTGTTGGCATCGTGGGCGAACGATGGAGACACTGGCGTTACTGTGGTTGTGGAGGAGAAGGTCTCGGAGCTGTGGCGCCTGCGACCCTGGGGGTCAGCCCGGATCACCTTAGCCCCCCTGTCTGGGTTTACGGGGGGGGTGGAGGGACCCCCCAGGAGGAAGGACTCCACAGGGGCAGGGGGAACCACCACTACGCCCTCTCCCCCCAGGCTGAGTCTCTGGATGCAGGACGAGGGGCTGGTAGGCAGGGGGGTAGTGGAGTCAGAGTGGCACAGAGAGGCAGGGAGAGAGACAGAGGGGTTGGTAGGACTGAAGGTCATCTCAGTGTAGTCGTCTTTTACAGCTCCAACCGGGCACACAGGGCTCACATGCTTTTGGAGAGGATATTCCACTACGACTCTCTCGTCCTCCTCCCCCTCCTCTCTCTCCCTCTGATTCTCTCTGTGAGGCTGGCTGGGACACACGAGGAGCACAGGACTCGGCTCCATGCGCCCTATTGAAGAAGGGGAATCCCTGTGTTTGGAAGAGCATGAGCTGATGTTGATGTTGACGTATTCGGAGAGTGGCGGGGAACTCCTCGCCGGCCCGTCCACCGAGCCCAGCGATGAAGCAGAGCTTTCAGTCGTGGTAGAGACAGGCGGGTATCGTGTGGTGTTGCCAAAGTCTATGTTGATGTACTCCCCGGGACTCCTGGGCTCAGAGGGGAGAGGGTGTTCGCTCATACAGGGCAGTGTCCTCAGAGAGTCAAGGGCGAGCCGGGTAGGTCGACTCACCCTCCCCCTGTGGACCAGACCCCCCTCCTGGGTCACCCTGCCGGCTCTGAGGATCGAGGGGGCTGAGGAGAGGGTGTTGGTGGGGGACGTACCGATGGAGACTGGTGAGATGGGACAGTAGTTGGACTCCTCTTCTATCCTCTGCCTCTGTAGACTCATCACCACGTACTGGTCTGTGTCTGAGATACCGTTCCTCTGGGGCTGGGCTTTGAGAGAGCGGGGCAGGGAACTGATGGAGTAAGGCTGTCTGTGGTGAGGGTGAGGCTGGGGGGTAGTGTCTGTGAGGAAGTAGTCTGAGGGAGTGAAGGACACCAGAGGGTCCACAGGGGACATGTTGAGGTACTCCTCATTGGTGAGTTTCTCATCTGAGCTGTCCACAGACATCTTGGCCCCGCAGAACATCCTCATGTAGCCGCTGTCCTCCAGAGACACACTGCCAGGGGAATCTGTATGGGGACCCATCCCAGCTGGAGAGGGGTGAGAGCGGGGGTTGATGATCTGCTTTGGGGCCGACACACACATGGGGCTCATGGGCATGTAAGCATTACCTTTGACCCCCGCTGTCTGAGGGGCCACACCTGGAGTCATGGGCATGTAGCCACTGTCGCCTAGGTGACCGTTGGAGCCTATCTGGACAGCGCCATAGTCCTCGGGATAGGTCACTTTTGGGGAAGCCATGTGAGAGCTGCGACCCGATTGGCAACCACTGGTGTAGGTGGCCCTCATGAGCGTGTATTCGTCCAATGAGGCAGAGGAGACCTGGGGCGGTGCCCTGTGCTGGCGCGGGGTGGTGAGGGAGTATGTGCGTTTCCGGTATGCCTTGTCCAGCTCTGGTAACCGGCGGTAACCGTTCTGTCTCTCCATCACCATGTAGCCGTGCAGGTTGCTGCCTTCCCGGGAAGGGGGTGTGTCTTCCCTCAGGGACTCTGGGGTGTTACTGCGGAGGGTGAGGTGCAGGCCTGCAGGGCTGGAGCCATAATCATCACAGGAGATGAAGCCCCCATCACTGGGGGAGACCGAGGCACTGCAGCTGGAGGGGCAAGGAGCACTGCTCTCCGAGCAGGAGGACAGGCTAACAGGGCTGGGGGTGGCTGTGGGTGGGGAGTGGGACAGAGGCATGGACATGGACTTACTGTGCTGGAGGGAAGAGGATTCAAATGTCCGGCAGGGCCGGGCTGTAATGGTGTTTGATCTCCCTAATAGGTTCGGTTGAATACCGGGGCTGAGGGGACTCCCGTTCACAGACATGGGGCGCACCATGGTGCCTTCGCCCTCGCTGGCAGTGCGTATCCGGCAGGACGTAAATTTACTAACTGGGGAAGTTGTGGCCATGCTGTCAGTGCGCGACCGCCTCTGGAGCCCGGTCTGGCTTGGAGGAAGGTTGTTGAGGTGCCGCCGGGTCGGCACGGAGATGGGGTTAGTGCCTGAAGACTGGCTCTTGCTGCGCGGCCGAAACTCTGACAGCTCCTTCATGGCTTTCATGGCCTCCAATATAGTCTCGTGGATGTTTTGCGCCACCACTGAGTCGTCAGCCTGCATCCACAGCTCGCCTGGTCCCGTGGCTGCTGACCGTCCGACCTCGATGAAGAAAAAGCTCTCTGAGTGCCCGCATCTCCGAATGTTCATCAGCTGTAAACTGACGGACGCGACATCCGAGTTGAGCTTTACGAAGCTGATAGTCCGGCTGGATAAACACAGTCTGTACACCCCGGTCAGATTCCGGCTCTGCCCCAGCCCTTTGGATTTCAGGTTCACTTGCCATACCTCCTTATACGCGGCAGTTACCGGCGTAATCATCCCGTAGTTCGCCTCATCAAACCCCACCAGCGAAGAAGCGGAATTGGAAGCGGAGCCATCGGAGTACACTTTGCCCTCGCTCATTAAATCCGTTAAGACTCGGTACCAATTATCCTGCTCTTTTTCATTATCTGCCGCAACGGCAAAATATTCGTCCTTGGTATAGAGGGCGATAAGGTGTTTGTGTTTGGCGTCTGCTCTCTTGTTGATATTGAGGCAGCAGTCAAGAGGTATAACCCTCTTTGCCGCTGACTTGTTTTTCCATTTCTTCTCGCTCTCGTAGTACTCCAGCCGGGCGGGGAAGCCCTCGCCCGGTTCCTTCAGAACGAAGAAGCGCTTGTGTCCGTGCTTCTGCTTCTTGAGGTATCCACATTTCTTAATCTTGGTGTTACTAATGTTCGCGTTGGATAACAAGTGTCCTCCCCCCAGTATTTGGAGGACTCGCCATTCTATCGTCCTTTAAAAAACAATTCTCACTTTCGTTAACCTGTTGTTATATCCTCACTTATCGAAGGCTGGAGAGAAACTCTGTATAGTCCGTGTCTCTCAGAGACACTTTCACTCCAGGCGCCGGCTGTGCGTTCGGCGTCTGTAGCTGTTTAACAGTAAATAACCCATATCGCTAGAGTGACCGGAGTGAAGAGGGAAACAATATGTGACGTTCTACACATCCAGCTTTGGTTACAAAAAAAAGAGAAGGGGAGGGGAAAAAATGCACACACTGACACTGGGTCGCTGCTAGCCGACGGGGCGTACCTGCAAATCCGCCTACTTATTGGGCTCATTGGTGGTGGAGAGGGCTGCATGATAGTGAAAAGACTCCGTCAGACGTTAGAAAGCCCTCCCACTCAATTACATTCAATTCAATGGGCTTTATTGGCATGGGAATCATATTTTTACATTGCCAAAGAAAGTGAAATAGATAATAAACAAATAGGAAATAAACAAGGGAAATAAACAATTAAAAAAACGTACATATTACACTCACAAAAGTTGTAAAATAATATTGACATTTAAAATGTCATATTACTGGCTATGTACACTGTTGTAACAATGCACTCACTCTCATACACACTCCTGACCTCTTGCGACTCAATCTGGGAACTGTTGATGCTGTTCATGTACTAGTCGGAATGTCCGATGTGCTAACTCTTTGTAGTTATACTCGTGCCGCGTTCAACCAGTTAGCAAGTCGGAAATGTCAGGGTTTCCTAGTTCCGACTAGCATATGAATGCACCATTCGCCCGATCATATCTGTAGCCAGTGGTGCGTTTACTAGGCCCGTATGCATATTAAATGCGTACGTGTATCCTCTTCTTGCGGAGCAACTCAGGCTATGTAGCCTATTATCAAATGATTTATGACGAGGCCTATCACAGATGGCTGGTGGCTATTTGGGTTAAGTATTGTTGTATTTATTAGGTTTGTGCGCAGTATAGCATTGATTATGTCTTGTGTTTGGTTAGTGCGCAATAAGAATTATGGAGGGAAAGCTCAATTATATTCGTCACAGGTTTCAGAGTGGATAAACTGATAGAAGTTTGAGTGAATGTACGCCTATGTTATACTTAGATGTTATTTTATTATGATAAATTAGTGCTATCAATAATTTAACAATGCTATAATAGGCATGTAATTACAAGCCTTGATGATATAAATAATTAGGTCTATTTGCATTCGTATTAATTTTTTACACAAGTTATAGCACAATTCTAAAAACACGGCATGATGCATGATCTAGTAGATTCTACAATGGATTATCCATGCTCCGAACAGCAATTGGCATCAACTGCGATTTACAACGTGATGAGGCGCATGGGAGAGGAGGGTGCGTGACTGTTCCGTCTGTACCCAGCCTCTGCCCTCCTACTTCAGAAGTAAACAAGCATCACGAGACTGCGGCTCTGTGACACAGCTAGGCTGGGAGGGAGAGCGGGAGAGCCTCTGACGCAGGCAACACTCGATATTGCCCCTATGTCCCCTGATAATACCCTACATTCATGCCTGTGCCATGATAGGCAGAGAGCCCTCTCCCTCTTTTCCACTCTTACCGAATTTGGCAACAGAAAAGTCATTAAACAGTGAAATTGTAAACAACCGTGTGAGAATGAGAGAAATGCCGCGTTCAAAACAACTGGGAACTCGGTACTCGGAAATCTCCGACTTCAGTGAGTTTAAGACAACTGTGAACTCGGAAAAAAACGAGCTTCGACTGGGAAAATTTGGTTTGAACGGTCATCCAACTCGGGTATCAAAGTAAGAAACTCGGGCATCGTTCTAGAGCTCAGAGCTTGGATGACGTTCAAACCGATTTTTTTGCAGTCGAAGCTCGTTTTTGTCAGAGTTCTCAGTTGATTTGAATGCACAGAATTCGGAAGTCAGAGAGTTCCCAGTTGTCGTGAAAGCACCAAGAGCCCACGGCGCGCTCCGTAGATTGTTACGTAAGGCGCGCGCCCACTGGCCTATTTTTACTGCGCCCAGGCTTACAACAGTACTGCAAGAGTATATTTGCCTTCACAAACTGAGCAAAAGGGGAGATGACCTGTTGGATGCTTCCTCTATTGCGTATTTGAGCACAGATAGCCTACGTTTCACGCAGGAAGGGGAGGGAGAGCGGAGAGAGCACCTCTCAACACAGAAAACAGAAAAATCATGACCCAAATATGGTTATATTATTTATTTTTATTTTTATAATGACGCAGAGTCATTGGTCCTGAATCTTCGTGCGTCAGCGGCAGGTGATGTGCGTAGTGATGAAGACAACGCTCTGCCCAGCTGGCTATCACGCTCCCGCCCGAACCTAAAATCCTGCCCGTGCCACCTCATCCCTGATTCTTGTCCCGTAGACTAGAGTGAAAGCGGTCTGTTGTGAAAAACACCCTGTCTGTCTGCCAGACGAGGTGATGTAAGGTCGTGTTTTTCTGTTTAGTGGTAGGCCTAGGCTACTACATTCTGCCGGTGACGCAGATTTTCCTGGAATGGATGTTCGATAGAGAGTCGAGGGTGACAGCTGATGGGAGGCTTTAGTCACCTATTACAATTATGATCCTCACTTTAATTAGAAAATTACATAACATAATTTTTAACATCTTTCATGTGGAATGCCATCATGTAGTGGTTTAAAAAGAAAATGGACTGACCCTGACAGATAGTCAAACATAGATATCCAACCATGATGCACTTTCCACTGACCATGATGCACTTGTTAGTGGCATGAAGATGAAACCACTGAAAGTCACTCCCCCACTCCTCTTTATTCCCGTTAAAGACATTTCTGCTGGCTCAGCAGCCAGTCAACTCTGTCCTCAGCACCAAGGTAATTTACACAGTGCCCTGCACAGGTCAATTATGCCAACAATAGCACTGATTTGACTGGTGCCGCACTGGAAATGGAATCAAATCATGAAATGACATCAGCCTGACCCGCTCTCTCCCTCAGTTCCCCTACAGCTGTTGAATTGGTCAAATCAATCAATGCACGGGAGAGTCAGGGCCTGATAGGATACATTTAATTTGGGTGCAGGCTTCACCACCTCACACAACCGTGATATTTTGATAACCGTATAAATCTCTCTAGGACAAGGTGAATTTTATCAATATATTCGTTTGTATTTACCCACCAAAAATGAAAATTAGCTGCTAATGTAAATAAATACATTTATTCTTATTTTCAATGACGGCCTGGGAACAGTGGGTTAACTGCCTGTTCAGGGGCAGAATGACACATTTTTACCTTGTCAGCTCAGGGATTTGAACTTGCAACCTTTCAGTTACTAGTCCAACACTACCCACTAGGCTACCCTGCCACCCCAAAAGCCACAGTGATCTGAATGATACAGGCAAATCAAGGCAAATGTAAGAATCTCTGAATTAACTATCTAATGTTAGCTAAAAGTAGTAATTAATAAATTAGGTACATTTATTTAAATGGACAATTCTGTGAACTGTCTTGTCCAAGTTTTAAATTGACACAATAGCTGTTAGAAAAGGTGTCAGCTAGAGATGACGTGCAGGAGCTTGCAGGGATTTGTAGTTTTGCACGATGTCTACTTTGATACTAATTAGCATTTTTAAATCTGTGAGTAAATAGAGCGTAATATATTGATAAAAATCTTGTCCGAGAGAGATTTACATGGTTATCAAGCCGACATGAAACACAGCCCTTATTTTAAGTGAGTTTAAAACCCCTATGGGTATTATGACACTTCCACTGTGGGGCTCTATTGTCTTTAAACTGTACCAGTCAGAGGGGGGTATCTGTAGATGTCTTCCACACTACCTCTTAAAGAGAGACTTGAATCTAGGTCCGTCTCTTTACACATGTATCTCTCTCTCTTAGACATAGTTTGTGTTGTCAAAGTAGTGTATTTAAAGAGGCCCTAAGACGCTTTACTATAACAGTATTCATTTATGAAGCGCGGAAGTGCTGAAATGTTGAATAGGATTTTAATAGGTTGAGGATTTAGCATATTCATCTTTAGACCATGTGGACGTGAAGGAGACGACCAGGGAAGACTGGCGACCATCTGGTATCTCCTCTACCTGGTCGGTTAACTCTAGCACCCAGAACTAACAGCCATTATACTACTGCAGCACCCTGTTATATAACTACCCCCTACCAAACCCCTCCCTGTTTACCTATGTCATTATGGAGGAGTATGTAAGGCTGTAGCATACAGAATGCTCGAGATCTACAGGAATGTCAGGGTGATTGTAACACTGAGAGTGGATTGCTATAACATTTTAATGATAGTCTATGGTAAGAATGGCTATAACATTTTAATGATATTCTATGGTAAGAATGCCAAACATTTTAATGATAGTCTATGGTAAGAATGGCTATAACATTTTAATGATAGTCTATGGTAAGAATGGCTATAACATTTTAATGATATTCTATGGTAAGAATGGCTATAACATTTTAATGATAGTCTATGGTAAGAATGGCTATAACATTTTAATGATAGTCTATGGTAAGAATGGCTATAACATTTTAATGATAGTCTATGGTAAGAATGGCTATAACATTTTAATGATAGTCTATGGTAAGAATGGCCAAACATTTTAATGATAGTCTATGGTAAGAATGGCTATAACATTTTAATGATAGTCTATGGTAAGAAGCTATAACATTTTAATGATAGTCTATGGTAAGAATGGCCAAACATTTTAATGATAGTCTATGGTAAGAATGGCTATAACATTTTAATGATAGTCTATGGTAAGAATGGCTATAACATTTTAATGATAGTCTTAAGAATAACATTTTAATGATAGTCTATGGTAAGAATGGCTATAACATTTTAATGATAGTCTATGGTAAGAATGGCTATAACATTTTAATGATAGTCTATGGTAAGAATGATATTCCTATAACATTTTAATGATAGTCTATGGTAAGAATGGCTATAACATTTTAATGATAGTCTATGGTAAGAATGGCTATAACATTTTAATGATAGTCTATGGTAAGAATGGCTATAACATTTTAATGATAGTCTATGGTAAGAATGGCCAAACATTTTAATGATAGTCTATGGTAAGAATGGCTATAACATTTTAAATAGTTTTAATGATATGATAGTCTATGGTAAGAATGGCTATAACATTTTAATGATACATTTTAATGATAGTCTATGTAAGAATGGCTAAACATTTTAATGATAGTCTATGGTAAGAATGGCTATAACATTTTAATGATAGTCTATGGTAAGAATGGCTATAACATTTTAATGATGTCTATGGTAAGAATGGCTATAACATTTTAATGATAGTCTATGGTAAGAATGGCTATAACATTTTAATGATAGTCTATGGTAAGAATGGCTATAACATTTTAATGATAGTCTATGGTAAGAATGGCTATAACATTTTAATGATAGTCTATGGTAAGAATGGCTATAACATTTTAATGATAGTCTATGGTAAGAATGGCTATAACATTTTAATGATAGTCTATGGTAAGAATGGCCAAACATTTTAATGATAGTCTATGGTAAGAATGGCTATAACATTTTAATGATAGTCTATGGTAAGAATGGCTATAACATTTTAATGATAGTCTATGGTAAGAATGGCCAAACATTTTAATGATAGTCTATGGTAAGAATGGCTATAACATTTTAATGATAGTCTATGGTAAGAATGGCTATAACATTTTAATGATAGTCTATGGTAAGAATGGCTATAACATTTTAATGATAGTCTATAACATTTTAATGATAGTCTATGGTAAGAATGGCATTTTAATGATAGTCTATGGTAAGAAAACATTTTAATGATAGTCTATGGTAAGAATGGCTATAACATTTTAATGATAGTCTATGGTAAGAATGGCTATAACATTTTAATGATAGTCTATGTAAGAATAAGATAGTCTATGGTAAGAATGGCTATAACATTTTAATGATAGTCTATGGTAAGAACATTTTAATGATAGTCTATGGTAAGAATGGTCTATGGTAAGAATGGCTATAACATTTTAATGATAGTCTTTAAGAATGCTATAACATTTTAATGATATTCTATAACATTTTAATGATAGTCTATGGTAAGAATGGCTATAACATTTTAATGATAGTCTATGGTAAGAATGGCTATAACATTTTAATGATAGTCTATGGTAAGAATGGCTATAACATTTTAATGATAGTCTATGGTAAGAATGGCTATAACATTTTAATGATAGTCTATGGTAAGAATGGCTATAACATTTTAATGATAGTCTATGGTAAGAATGGCTATAACATTTTAATGATATTCTATGGTAAGAATGGCTATAACATCTATGGTAATGTCTATGGTAAGAACATAACATTTTAATGATAGTCTATGGTAAGAATGGCTATAACATTTTAATGATAGTCTATGGTAAGAATGGCTATAACATTTTAATGATAGTCTATGGTAAGAATGGCTATAACATTTTAATGATAGTCTATGGTAAGAATGGCTATAACATTTTAATGATAGTCTATGGTAAGAATGGCTATAACATTTTAATGATAGTCTATGGTAAGAATATAATGGCTATAACATTTTAATGATAGAATCTATAACATTTTAATGTAAGAATGGCTATAACATTTTAATGATAGTCTATGGTAAGAATGGCTATAACATTTTAATGATAGTCTATTTTAATGGTAAGAATGGCTATAACATTTTAATGATAGTCTATGGTAAGAATGGCTATAACATTTTAATGATAGTCTTTAAGAATGCTATAACATTTTAATGATAGTCTATGGTAAGAATGGCTATAACATTTTAATGATAGTCTATGGTAAGAATGGCTATAACATTTTAATGATAGTCTATGGTAAGAATGGCTATAACATTTTAATGATAGTCTAACATTTTAATGGTCTAAGAATGGCCAAACATTTTAATGATAGTCTATGGTAAGAATGGCTATAACATTTTAATGATAGTCTATGGTAAGAATGGCTAAACATTTTAATGATAGTCTATGGTAAGAATGGCTATAACATTTTAATGATAGTCATTTTAATGATAGTCTATGGTAAGAATGGCTATAACATTTTAATGATAGTCTATGGTAAGAATGGCTATAACATTTTAATGATATTCTATGGTAAGAATGGCTATAACATTTTAATGATAGTCTATGGTAAGAATGGCTATAACATTTTAATGATATTCTAACATTTTAATGATAAGAAGTCATTTTAATGATATGGTAAGAATGGCTATAACATTTTAATGATAGTCTATGGTAAGAATGGCTATAACATTTTAATGATAGTCTATGGTAAGAATGGCTATAACATTTTAATGATAGTCTATGGTAAGAATGGCTATAACATTTTAATGATAGTCTATGGTAAGAATGGCTATAACATTTTAATGATAGTCTATGGTAAGAATGGCTATAACATTTTAATGATAGTCTATGGTAAGAATGGCATTTTAATGATAGTCATTTTAATGATAGTCTATGGTAAGAATGGCTATAACATTTTAATGATAGTCTATGGTAAGAATGGCCAAACATTTTAATGATAGTCTATGGTAAGAATGGCTATAACATTTTAATGATAGTCTATGGTAAGAATGGCTATAACATTTTAATGATAGTCTATGGTAAGAATGGCTAAACATTTTAATGATAGTCTATGGTAAGAATGGCTATAACATTTTAATGATAGTCTATGGTAAGAATGGCTATAACATTTTAATGATAGTCTATGGTAAGAATGGCTATAACATTTTAATGATAGTCTATGGTAAGAATGGCTATAACATTTTAATGATAGTCTATGGTAAGAATGGCCAAACATTTTAATGATAGTCTATGGTAAGAATGGCTATAACATTTTAATGATAGTCTAACATTTTAATGGTCTATGGTAAGAATGGCTATAACATTTTAAGAATGGCTATAACATTTTAATGATAGTCTATGGTAAGAATGGCTATAACATTTTAATGATAGTCTAAGAATGGCTATAACATTTTAATGATAGTCTATGGTAAGAATGGCTATAACATTTTAATGATAGTCTATGGTAAGAAGAATGGTCTATGGTAAGAATGGCTATAACATTTTAATGATAGTCTATGGTAAGAATGGCTATAACATTTTAATGATAGTCTATGGTAAGAATGGCCAAACATTTTAATGATAGTCTATGGTAAGAATGGCTATAACATTTTAATGATAGTCTATGGTAAGAATGGCTATAACATTTTAATGATAGTCTATGATAGTCTATGGTAAGAATGGCTATAACATTTTAATGATAGTCTATGGTAAGAATGGCTATAACATTTTAATGATAGTCTATGGTAAGAAGCTATAACATTTTAATGATAGTCTATGGTAAGAATGGCTATAACATTTTAATGATAGTCTATGGTAAGAATGGCTATAACATTTTAATGATAGTCTATGGTAAGAATGGCTATAACATTTTAATGATAGTCTATGGTAAGAATGGCTATAACATTTTAATGATAGTCTATGGTAAGAATGATAGCTATAACATTTTAATGATAGTCTATGGTAAGAATGGCTATAACATTTTAATGATAGTCTATGGTAAGAATGGCTATAACATTTTAATGATAGTCTATGGTAAGAATGGCTATAACATTTTAATGATAGTCTATGGTAAGAATGGCTATAACATTTTAATGATAGTCTATGGTAAGAATGGCTATAACATTTTAATGATAGTCTATGGTAAGAATGGCTATAACATTTTAATGATAGTCTATGGTAAGAATGGCTATAACATTTTAATGATAGTCTATGGTAAGAATGGCTATAACATTTTAATGATAGTCTATGGTAAGAATGGCTATAACATTTTAATGATAGTCTATGGTAAGAATGGCTATAACTATGGTAAGAATGGCTATAACATTTTAATGATAGTCTATGGTAAGAATGGCTATAACATTTTAATGATAGTCTTTAAGAATGGCTATAACATTTTAATGATAGTCTATGGTAAGAATGGCTATAACATTTTAATGATAGTCTATGGTAAGAATGGCCAAACATTTTAATGATATTCTGGCAATAACATTGAGAGTGCCTCTGATGGGCAAAGAGAGAGCGAGTGGAGCAAAGAGAGAGAAATAGATGAAAAGAGAGATAGAGATGGAGCAGAATGGGAGATGAGGCATGTAATAAGAGCTTGATACCCTAATCAGGAGAGAGGGATAAAGGGAAGATGGAAAGGGTTGTGGGTGGACTTCAGGAGGGAAACAAGGAGGAAAAGGGGGGTCTCTATTTGCATTACCCATAAACCCCCTCCAGTATAAAATGCAAATGAGGTGTCCTTAAAACTCCAATAAGGTGTGATAGGCCCATAAATTGCCTTCCTTGCCTGGATGCCGTCAGTCCAGAGCCGTGTACACACCCTGCTCCTCTTTCATGTCTTCTCCACCCTCTTAGGTAATACTGAACAAAAATATAAAAACAACGTGCAACAATTTAAAAGATTTTAAGGAAATCAGTCAATTGAAATAAATTCATTAGGCCCTAATCTATGGATTTGACTGGGAATACATATATGCATCTGTTGGTAACAGATACAGTACCTTAAAAAATATATATATATGGGCGTGGATCAGAAAACCAGTCAGTATCTGGAGGGCCCACCATTTGCCTCATGCGGCGTGACACATCTCCTTCTCATAGAGGTGATCAGGCTGTTGATTGTGGCTTGTGGAATGTTGTCCCGCTCCTCTTCAATGGCTGTGCGAAGTTGCTGGATATTGGCGGGAACTGGCGTACACGTTGATCTGGGGCATTTCAAACATGCTCAATGGGTGACATGTCTGGTGAGTATGCAGGCCATGGAAGTACTGGGACATTTTCAGCTTCCAGGAATTGTGTACGGATACTTGCGACATGGCGCCGGCAGACATGGCAACTCTGATTTTTAGCTCCAAAGCAACTTTGCAGTATTTTAAAATGTTTACATTATTAGCCCAAAACGTTTTTTATGTTATTACATACAGCTGGAAATACCTTTTGGATATCAGAGCGGCGGTAACTCACCAGTGTTCCGGCCAGAAACGCCACTTTCCAAAATTGGATCCTTTGTTCATGCCTTCCAAGGCAATTTATCTTATCCCAGAGGCATCTCCAAGACGCCGCCGGCAGAGAAGAGGTATTTGGAGTGGACTTCTAGTCCGACTCAGGAGGCGTTCACACCATCTACCACTTCTGAGGATACAGTGCTTTCGGAAAGTATTCAGACCCCTTCTCTTTTTCCACATTTTATTACAAGACATGTTTTTAGACATTTTTTCAAATGTATAAAAATTAAAAAAACAGATGCCTTATTTACATTAGTATTCTGACCCTTTGCTATGAGACTTGAAATTGTGCTCAGGTGCATCCTGTTTCCATTGCTCATCCTTGAGATGTTTCTACAACCTGCTCGCAGACGTCTTGCTCCCGTACAAGCTAAACACCTTCTTTGCCCCCATTGAGGATAACACAGTGCCACCGACGTGGGCCGCTCCCGAGGACTGTGGGCTTTCGTTCTCCGAGGCCGACGTGAGTAAAACATTTAAGCATGTTAACCCTCGGAAAATTGCTGGCCAAGACGGCATCAATAGCCGCGTCCTCAGAGCATGTGAAGACCAGGTGGCTGGAGGGTTTACGGACATAATCAATCTCTCCCAATCCCAGTCTGTTGTCCCCACTTGCTTCAAGATGTCCACCATTGTTCCTGTACCCAAGACAGCAAAGGTAACTGAACTAAATGACTATCTCCACAAAGTAATCCATTTTGTCATCATGAAGCGCTTTGAGAGGCTAGTTAAGGATCATATCACCTCCACCCTACATGACACCCTAGACCAACTTCAATTTGCATACCTCCCCAATAGATCCATAGACAATGCAATCACCATCGCACTGCACACTGCCCTATCCCATCTGGACAAGAGGAATACCTATGTAAGAATGCTAGTCATTGACAACAGCTCAGCTTTGAGCACCATAGAACCCTCCAAGCGCATCAATAAGCTCAGGGCTTAGATTCTTGAAAGTAGCCACCCTTTGCCTTGAAGACAGCTTTGCACATTCTTGGCATTCTCTCAACCAGCTTCATCTGGAATGATTTTCCAACAGTCTTGAAGGAGTTCCCAGATATGATGAGCACTTGTTTCCTTCACTGCGGTCCAACTCATACCAAACCATTTCAATTGGGTTGAGTTCAGGTGATTGTGGAGGCCAGGTCATCTGATGCAGCACTCCATCACTCTCCTTCTTGGTCAAACAGCCCTTACACAGCCTGGAGGTCATTGTCCTGTTGAAAAACAAATGATAGACCCACTAAGCACAAACCAGATGGGCGTATCGCTGTAGAATGCTGTGGTAGCCATGATGGTTAAGTGTGCCTTGAATTCTAAATAAATCACAGTGTCACAAGCAAAGCACCCCCACAGCATCACACCATCTCCTCCATGCTTCATGGTGGGAACCACACATGCGGAGATCATCCATTCACTTACACTGCGTCTCACAAAGGCACGCCAGTTGGAACCAAAAATTTGGACTCATCAGACCAAAGGACAGATTTCCACTGGTCTAATGTCCATTGCTCGTGTTTCTTGGCCCAAGCAATTCTCCTCTTATTATTGGTGTCCTTTAGTAGTGGTTTATTTGCAGCAATTTGATCATGAAGGCTTGATTCACACAGTCTCCTCTGAACACTTGATGTTGAGATGTGTCTGTTAATTGAACTCTGTGAGGTGCAATCTGAGGTGCAGTTAATTGTCGATTTCTGAGGCTGGTAACTGTAATGAACTTATCCTCTGCAGCAGAGGTAACTCTGTCTTCCTTTCCTGTGGTGGTCCTCATGAGAGCCAGTTTCATCATAGCGCTTGATGGTTTTTGCGACTGCACTTGAAGAAACTTTCAAAGTTCTTGAAACGTTCTGCATCGACTGACCTTCATGTCCTAAAGTAATGATGGACTGTCGTTTCCCTTTGTTTGTTTGAGCTGTTCTTGACCTGCCGTAATATGGACTTGGTATTTTACCAAATAAGGCTATCTTCTGTATACCACCCCTACCTTGTCACAACACAACTGATTGGCTCAAAAGTATTAAGAAGGAAATAAATTGCACAAATTAACTTTTAACAAGGCACACCTGTTAATTGAAGTGAATTCCATGTGACTACCTCATGAAGGTTGTTGAGAGAATGCCAAAGGTGTGCAACGCTGTCATCAAGGCAAAGGGTGGCTATTTGAAGAATCTCAAATACAAAATATATTTTGATTTGTTTAACACTTATTTGGTTACTACATAATTCCATATGTGTTATTTCATATTTTTGATGTCTGCACTAGTCTACAATGTAGAAAATAGTCAAAACAAAGAAAAACCCTTGAATGAGTAGGTGTCCAAACCTTTGTCTAGTACTGCATATATTTATACTCCAGACTCCGACATTGCTCATCCTAATATTTACATTATTCTTAATTCCATTCTTTTACTTATAGATCTGTGTGTATTGTTGTGAATTGTCAGATATTACTGCACTGTTGGAGCCAGGAACACAAGCATTTTGCCATACCCGCAATAACATCTGCTAAATATGTGTATGTGACCAATAACATTAGATTTGATATGATTTATCATGCTGAAACATGAGGTGATGGCTGCGGATGAATGGCAAGACAATGGGCCTATCGTCACGGTATCTCTGTGCGTTCAAATTGACATCAATAAAATGCAGTTGTGTTCATTGCCCATAGCTTTTACCTGCCCATACCATAACCCCACTGCCACCATGGGGAATTCTGTTCACAACGTTGACATCAGAAAACTGCTCGCTCACATGACGCCATACATGCTGTCTCGCATCTGCTAGGTACAATTGAAACCAGGATTCGTCCGTGAAGAGCACACTTCTACAGCGTGCCAGTGGCCATCGAAGGTGAGCATTTGCCCACTGAAGTAAGTTATGATGCCGAACTGCAGTCAGGTCAAGACCCTGGTGAGGATGACGATCACGCAGATGAGCTGTGGTTTTGAGGCCAGTTGAATGTACTGCTAAATTCTCTAAAACGGCGTTGGAGGCCGGCTTATGGTAGAGAAATGAACATTAATTTCCCTGGCATCAGCTTTAGTGGCCATCCCTGCCATCAGCATGTTAATTGCACTCTCCCTCAAAACTTAAGACATCTGTGGTGTTGTGAGACAAAGCTGCACATTTTAGAGATGTCTTTTGTCTGCAGCACAAGGTGCACCTGTGTAATTATCATGCTGTTTAATCAGCTTTTTGATATGCCACATCTGTCAGGTGAATGGATTATCTTGGCAATGGAGAAATGCTCACTAACAGGGACGTAAACTCATTTGTGCACAGAATTTGCGAGAAATACATGTATTGTGCTAAAGGAACATTTCTGGGATCTTTTATTTCAGCTCATTTAACATGGGACCAACACTTTACATGTTACGTTTATATTTTTGTTCATTGTATTTCTGCTGGTAACACTTAACTGGTTAGGATAGCTCACAAGCTCTCATAAATATCTGTTGACTAAGTGGGAGTCTTATGACTAAAGAGGCTTCATGCATATCTTTTATTTTTACCTATAAGAGTAGGAGTAAAATGTCTCTATTCTCAGCACTTACCACCAATTTCTTACTCTGGGACGCATTGTGGATACTGGCCACGGTAACACTATCGTAAAAACACACACACACACACACACACACACACACACACACACACACACACACACACACACACACACACACACAAACTCCCCTCACCCCAAATACATACACATCCACTGGATCCTACAGTATACTTCAATAGCTGAGTCACAACCCCACAGTCCCCAGCCTCTCCATCCCCTGTAGTATCGTCACTACACTGCTGATCACGATTGGTTTCATAATCTGTCATAAAGCAGATTAGTTAGTTGTGTGATGAGATAAGATTAGGGTCGGGGCTAGAGGGGGCCATGGGGGATCAGACTTACTCCTCTCGTTCCAACACAAGCCCCCTGCCTCAAATGAACAGCAGCCTATTGTCGCATTTGTAACCACCCTCTGCGCACCCACACACCAGTCGTCACCCCTCATACCATCCTCATCTTTGTCAGCTGCAAAACAGATTATATCCTGAGCCATGGGGTGTCTGATGCATATTGTTTTCATGTTGTCGATCTGATTGTGATCCTGTTATTTATTTTCATGAGCTGTCCCCCACCATATTATGGTGTTTTTCCTGAAGTGTCATGTTCAGGAGTTTAGCCATACAGTTTGTTTTCAGGGTTAGCATAGGACTTCACAGTAGCTTAACACAATGACAACTCAGTGGCCTTGTGGTTAGAGTGTTCGTCCTGATATTGGAAGGTTGTGAGTTCAATCCCTGGCCGAGTGATACCAAAGACTAAAAATAGGACCCGATGTGTCTCTGCTTGGCACTCGGAATTAAGAAGATAGATCAGGGGTAAGATTCTGCGATAGATTAATGTCCAGGGGGTGTGCTTGTACATTAAGCTGCCTTACTCTACAGAAATAGGAGATAGGCTCTTGCCTTGTTGGCTTGTGCAAGGCTACTTATGACAAGTCCAGTGGCGTAGGGGACAATAATCTCCAGTTCAGCTACCCAGAGTCACACAGACATTCAGCCAAATATCTACTCACTCCTCTGTTAGGTCACTAACCAGAGATGATGTGGGGATCAACAAAACCACAGAGAGAAGCCACCCTGTATGTCTCCAACTTGTGGTCTCTGCCATTAGTGTGTGTTTGCCTTGTGACTTAAGAATTGACCAGAGAAAAGGAGAATCTCAGCTTGAATATGGATGTTATGTACGCCTCTTGGAGGGAACGCAATAGCCTGCTACGCTCAACTCCCCGTGGAGTGAAAGAGGTATGTGATTGTAGGTGCTGGTAAGGATGACAGATGCAGAGAATATTACTGTTTACAGGGAATTTATTTCCTTCACACGGTAATGTAGGGAAAACGGGCTGGATGGAACCAAAGCAAATAAAATAAAATGTAAAGAGTCCCCTCTCCTACCTACCCACTACTTACCTAACCTTTTAGAACCTCCTGGCACACTAACCAAAATAGAGGGGGTGGTCCACCCAGGTCTTACCTAGTGTGCGTAGACAGTAAATGCTACAGGTTATGTATGCCCACAGGCCTCTTGCCTAAGGACTCCCAAAGTGCCTTCCCTTCCCCCCCTGGGAACAAATGAAACAGAATAATTCAAACTCGGTGAACAATTCCAATAAGCAAAAACACTGAGTCCTATTGGCATACACATACCTCAGCAGTAGCTGCTACAAAACACTTTCAACACAACTGGTACTGAGGCACAACCAACAAAGGTCATCAAAGCAGCTCACTCTTCTTACAAAGGAACATTGGCTTTATTACAGCTGGAGAAGGAGTTGGTAATTGAAAACAGCTGTATCCCCTGACAAGAGGGAGGGTTCAGAGCGCCACTCATCGACGGGGCCGACCAATCAGCTGCTTAGAATTCAGGAAGCCATTTCCTGAAATACACACACACACAAATATTGTACATACAAACCCAAAACAACACAGACACTGGGGAACGTAACAATGAACTATAAAAAAGTGTTTGATTTGCTATGTAATGTTAACCCATAACCTGTGTGTGTGTGTGAACAGAGGAGGGTCTGGATGGTACATACTGGATATAGGTCTCTCTGTTACTCTGATGGTGTCAGCTTTAATGGACTCAATTCCCTAATTAATACAGTAAATGACAGATTGACATTTCTCTTCAAGTTAATTTCCCCTGTGATTAATATGGCAGACGGAGTGACCTAGAAGAAACTCAGCATGTGTCGCTTGAGATCTCCTGTGTTATTGGACATGACATGCTCCCCTATCGAGCCCTCGCAGCAATGACTACACTTTTGATTACTTCAGTCAACTAAATCATTGGAATAGACATGATCTATTATCTAAATTCATCTGCACATTTGACACTCGGTATATGCGGGATGTGTGGGGTTGTATTAAAGATGGAGGAATTAGAGGATATGAATAAAGTAGCTCTATCGTGTGAATGTCATATTGAATAGCAAAGATATAGAGCAGAGGAACTCAAATCCTACCCTATGAGGTCCGGAGCCTGCTGGTTTTCTGTTCTACCTGATAATTCATTCCACACACCTGGTGTCCAAGGTCTAAGTCAGTCCCTGACTAGAGGGGAACAATTTTTAAAAAGTAGTGGAAGTGGCTTCAAGGTACAGAGTTGAGTTTGAGGGATATAGAGTATTGGGTCATTGTTCCAAATTAGGTTTAATGATGATCACTCCCCCTGCTGAAAAAAAACACCATATATCAGCATACAGTTCAATTGTGATATTTGCTGGTCAATGCAGGTCTATGCTAGTCAGTGCTGGTCGGATGCTCGTCAAGCTTGTCTGACCAGTATGGTCTAGTTGGTTATGCTGTTTTATCATCATGGTCTAGCTGTTTTTTCTGGTGTCTAGGCTTTGTGATGTTTTAGACACTGGTGACCAGACTTCACTGTGTTTTGGACATCGGTGATCAGCCTTCTGTCACGCGGAGCGGAACAGGTGAACCCAAGAGCAGATTCAGACGAGGAGACTGGGATGAGGTAACCAAGGTATTTATTGAAACACAGGGGGAAGATGGGGTGCGGGCCAGGGGAAGCTCGTGTGGGTTGCAGGAAGCCAGGTGTGGAGGCCGAGGCTGTAGTGATTGGAATTGGGACTGGGTAAGCAGGTCCGTAGAGGAATCCAAGGAGACAGTGGAGTGTGGGGGTCAAGGACAGAGTAGTGGTACTGGAGACAGGGACCAAAGTCAGAGCAGGCAGAATGAGCAGAGGTTACGATCTGACAGTGTGGAAGTGGCAGGGTTGAGTATTTGTAGAGGTCTTGATTATGGAACAGGTTGCAGCTGGTGGGGATCTGCTCTGCCTCCAGCACAACTGTCTCCACCCACAAAATCACACACATACACACAGAAAGGAAGAGGGAGAGAGCACTGGGGGAGTGGCGGCAGGTTAGGGAGACAGGATGAGAAGTAGAGGGCATGGTAGGAGCAGATGTAACACCTCCACTGTGTTTTGGACTGGTGACCAGCCTTTACAGATTTTTGGACACTGGGGACCAGCCTTTGCTTTGTTTTGTACACTGGTGACCAGCCTTCGCTTTGTTTTGTACACTGGTGACAAGCATTCACTGAGTATTGGACGCATACCAGCTTAGGCCGGTGATGCTGATATGCTGGTGATCAAGCTGGTCCAGCATGGTCTGGACCATCTTTTTGTTGTTGTGTTTTTGCATGTACATTGATTGATTAATTAATATTATGTTACACAAAGATAAATACATCCTAATCCTAATGACAAATCTGTTAGTTGAATTTATTGCATCTGTTACTGAGATGGTTGTTCCAGTTTGGTCACCAGCTAAACACAGCGAAGGCTGGTCACCAGCAAAACACAGCGAAGGCTGGTCACCAGCAAAACACTGCGAAGGCTGGTCACCAGCAAAACACAGCTAAGGTACCATGAAAACACAGCTAAGCACCATGAAAACACAGCTATGGTACCATGAAAACGCAACGAAGGCAGCATGAAAACACAGCTAAGGCACCATGAAAACACAGCGAAGGTAACATGAAAACACAGCGAAGGAACCATGCTAAGGCACCATGAAAACACAGCTAAGGCACCATGAAAACACAGCGAAGGTAACATGAAAACACAGTGAAGGCACCATGAAAACACAGCTAAGGCACCATGAAAACACAGCGAAGGAACCATGCTAAGGCACCATGAAAACACAGCGAAGGCACCACAAAAACACAGCTAAGGCACCATGAAAACACAGCTAAGGAACCATGCTAAGGCACCATGAAAACACAGCTACGGCAACATGAAAACACAGCGAAGGCACCACAAAAACACAGCTAAGGCACCATGAAAACACAGCTAAGGAACCATGCTAAGGCACCATGAAAACACAGCTAAGGCAACATGAAAACACAGCGAAGGCACCACAAAAACACAGCTAAGGCACCATGAAAACACAGTGAAGGTAACATGAGAACACAGCTAAGGCACCATGAAAACACAGCTAAGGTAACATGAAAACACAGCTACGGCAACATGAAAACATAGCTAAGGCACCATCAAAACACAGCTAAGGCACCATGAAAACACAGCGAAGGTAACATGAAAACACAGCTAAGGAACCATGCTAAGGCACCATGAAAACACAGCTACGGCAACATGAAAACATAGCGAAGGCACCACAAAAACACAGCTAAGGCACCATGAAAACACAGTGAAGGTAACATGAGAACACAGCTAAGGAACCATGCTAAGGCACCATGAAAACACAGCTACGGCAACATGAAAACATAGCGAAGGCACCACAAAAACACAGCTAAGGCACCATGAAAACACAGTGAAGGTAACATGAGAACACAGCTAAGGCACCATGAAAACACAGCTAAGGCACCATGAAAACACAGCAAAGGTAACATGACAACGCAGCTATGGCAACATGTAAACACAGGGAAGGCACCACAAAAACACAGCTAAGGCACCATGAAAACACAGCTATGGCACCATGAAAACACAGCGAAGGTAACATGAAAACACAGCTAAGGCACACTGAAAACACAGTGAAGGCACCATGAAAACACAGCTAAGGCACCATGAAAACACAGCTAAGGCACCATGAAAACACAGCTATGGCACCATGTTGGTCCATGCTGTTTTTTTTTTCAGCAGGGCCTGCACAGACATTTACCTCGACACTATTATTTAATTGACATTTCAGGATTATTGACCTTTTTGCAAGACCAGAAAATCTCATGGATATCATAGACAATTGCCCCCTCCCCTACCTCATCCCCTACTGCCCACTCCCCTACCTCACCATCCCCTACTGCCCCCTCCCCTTCTTCAACATCCCCTACTGCCCACTCCCCTACCTCACCATCCCCTACTGCCCCCTCCCCTTCCTCAACATCCCCTACTGCCCACTCCCCTACCTCACCATCCCCTACTGCCCCCTCCCCTTCCTCAACATCCGCTACTGCCCACTCCCCTACCTCACTATCCCCTACTGCCCCCCCTACCTCACCATCCCCTACTGCCCACTCCCCTACCTCACCAGCCCCTACTGCCCCCTCCCCTTCCATGCCAGCACCTACTGCCCCCTACCCTACCTTGCCAGTCCCTACTGCCCACTCCCCTACCTCACCATCCCCTACTGCCCACTCCCCTACCTCACCAGCCCCTACTGCCCCCTCCCCTTCCATGCCAGCACCTACTGCCCCCTACCCTACCTTGCCAGTCCCTACTGCCCCCTACCCTACCTTGCCAGTCCCTACTGCCCACTCCCCTACCTCACCATCCCCTACTGCCCACTCCCCTACCTCACCAGCCCCTACTGCCCCCTCCCCTTCCATGCCAGCACCTACTGCCCCCTACCCTACCTTGCCAGTCCCTACTGCCCCCTCCCTTAATTTGCCAGCCCCTACTTCCCCCCCTACCATGCCAGCCCCTTCTTTCCCTCTATCTCTCATCTATCTCTTCCCTCACTCGCCCTTCCCCCCTTTTTCTCTGTTTTACCTTGCTTTATCTTGTGCAACACTGACACTAAATTACTTTTTAAAGTTTTCTCATTTCATGGGTAAGTGAGACAGATATTTATTTAATATGCTCATAAGAGGAGGCAGGAGGTCTATTTATTGGAGCAAAGCTGGAGAAATAGAACATGTTTATTTTACCAGATGTAGGAGCCAGATAGCATGTTTATTTTACCAGATGTGGAAGCCAGATAGCATGTTTATTTTACCAGATGTGGAAGCCAGATAGCATGTTTATTTTACCAGACGTAGGAGCCAGATAGCATGTTTATTTTACCAGACGTAGGAGCCAGATAGCATGTTTATTTTACCAGATGTGGAAGCCAGATAGCATGTTTATTTTACCAGATGTGGAAGCCAGATAGCATGTTTATTTTACCAGATGTAGGAGTCAGATAGCATGTTTATTTTACCAGACGTAGGAGCCAGATAGCATGTTTATTTTACCAGATGTAGGAGCCAGATAGCATGTTTATTTTACCAGACGTAGAAGCCAGATAGCATGTTTATTTTACCAGATGTAGGAGCCAGATAGCATGCTTATATTAAGACGCACACAGATTGCAATATATCTATTAATGAGCATTTCCTACACAACATATTACTTCAAGCCGACGACATACTCATAAATACACACATAAGCGTGTGAACGCACACACACAAATGCACCGACACACACACACACACACACACACACACACACACACACACACACACACACACACACACACACACACACACACACACACACACACACACACACACACACACACACACACACACACACACACACACACACACACACACACACACACACACACACACACACTTAGCCTAGATGTAAATGTGTGAAACTGGTGCACTCCCCAGCTTGATCAAACAGATATGAATGCACATATTATGCAGGCTCCATAATGGCTTCATTTGTCATTTGTCATAATTATGCATTGTCTGGGGTCACATGGGCTCCCAAGTGGCGCAGCGGTCTAAGGCACTGCATCTCACTGCTTGTAGACGACACTACAGAGACCCTGGCTGCATCACAACTGGCCGTGATTGGGAGTCCCATAGGGCGGCACAATTGGCCCAGCGTCGTCCGGGTTTGGCCGGTGTAGGCCGTCATTGTAAATAAGAATTTGTTCTTAACTGACTTGTCTGGTTCATTATTACTTCTTTTATTTTAAACATGGAGCGAAGTAAAATGACTATGATATGGGACTGCTCTCCATAAGCAGACAAATCTGGTGTAACAGGAGATGAGGGGCTATATGCAGACAGAAAGCGAGACATTCTCCCCATCGACTTGATTTAGATAAAGACTGAAATTGTTTTGGTCACAATGAGAGAGTGGAGAGACCTTCCATCTGCATTCTGTACCTTTATTAACTTACTTCTACTGGTTGGGCACAACCTCTGTCACACACGCATGCACACACACACACACACGTAATGACCGATCCCTGGCAGTGACCCCACTCTCGAAGGGTGTCTCAGGGGGAGTGGGCTACGCAAAAAAAAGATATATATTATATTTCACACCACACACTGTACATGTATGAAACAGAACTAATATATGCACCCGGTCTAAGGCACTGCATCTCAGTGCTAGAGGTATCACAACCAACTGGGAATGGGGGTGCCATAGGGCAGGCCACATTTGGCCCAGCGCCGTCCGGGTTAGGGTTTGGCTGGGATAGGAGGTCATTGTAAATAAGAATTTGTTCTTAACTGACTTGCCTAGTTAATTAAGGTTGAATAACATAGAATGAAAATAAAAAGCCTCTATTGGACCTTTTTGACACACACACACAGTGGATCAGTGTTGACAGGAATAAATCAATACACGATGTTCTAAAGTGAGTGAGTGGAGAGAGGAAGAAGGGAGAGAGGGATGAGGAAAGGGGGCACTCAGTTTGTCCTGAATTGATCAGAATAGGATTACGTGTAGGCAAACTGTGAGTAGGAGGCTATGTGTACCGGGTTTAGGATCTGAACTAGGGTTGCAAAATTCCGGGAACTTTCAATAAATGACTTGTTTTTCCAGAAATACCGGAATTATCATGAAAATCAACCAGGATTTCTACAAAATCAGGCAATTTATTGACAGTTCCTGGAATTTTGCAACCCTAATCAGAACTCTTTCTTTACACACTAGCTCACTCGATGTTTTCTCTGCTTACCCTCTCCCTCACACACACACACACACACACACACACACACACACACACACACACACACACACACACACACACACACACACACACACACACACACACACACACACACACACACACACACACACACACACACACACACACACACACACACTCTGTTCACTCATGTCAAGAGATAGGGACATTTTCCATGTGTACAGTACCAATCAAAAGTTTGTACACACATACTTATTCAAGGGTTTTTCTTTATTTTTACTATTTTCCCTAATTGTAGATTAATAGTGAAGATGTCAAAACTATAAAATAACACATGGAATCATGTAGTAACCAAAAAAGTGTTAAACAAATTCAAATATATTTTATATTTGTCACGACTTCTGCCGACGTCAGCTCCTCTCCTCTCCTTGTTCGGGGGGCGTTCGGCGGTCGACGTCACCGGCTTTCTAGCCATCGCCGCCCCTTTTTTCCTATTTCCATTTGTTTTGCCTTGTTCACCTGGTTTTCATTCCCAAATCACACTGCATGTATTTAGTCCTCTGTTCCCCTCCATGTCTTCGTGTGAAATAGTATTTATGTTATGTGGGTATTGTTACGTGCCTTACTTTTTGTCTATGTTCCGTGTTTGGGCACGTTTATGTACTTTGGTCTTTCGTTGGACCGGAATAAAAAGTGTGCCTGTTCACGTCACTCTGGTCTCCTGCACCTGACTTCGCCTCCAGTACACACTCTTAACAAGATTTGAGATTCTTCAAAGTAGCAACCCTTGGCCTTGATGACAGCTTTGCACACTCTTGGCATTCTCTCAACCAGCTTCATGAGGTAGTCACCTGGAATGCATTTCAATTAACAGATGTGCCTTGTTAAAAGTTAATTTGTGCAATTTCTTTCCTTCTTAATGCGTTAATTAGTTGTGTTGTGACAAGGTAGGGGTGGTATAACGAAGATAGCCTTATTTGGTAAAAGACCAAGTCCATATTATGGCAAGAACAGCTCAAATAAGCAAAGAGAAATGACAGTCCAACATTATATTTAAGACTCGGAGGTCAGTCAATACGAAAAATGTCAAGAACTTTGAAAGTTTCTTCAAGTGCAGTCACAAAAACCATCAAGCGCTACAATGAAACTGGCTTTCACGAGGACCGCCACAGGAAAGGAAAACCTCTGCTGCAGAGGAAAAGTTCATTAGAGTTACCAGCCCCAGAAAAGCAGCCCAAATAAATGCATTGAGGAGTTCAATTCACAGACACATCTCAAGGCAAAAGATGGCTACTTTGAAGAATCTAAAATAGAAAATATATTTTGATTTGTTTAACACTTTTTTGGTTACCACATGATTCCATATGTGTAATTTCATGTCTTCACAATGTAGAAAATAGTAAAAAAATGAAGAAAAATCCTTGAATGACTAGGTATGTCCAAACCTTTGACTGGTACTGTATGTCAGTGTGTCTATTGCGATCCACATAAACATGTGGTATGTTATATGGTATATATAAATATAGTCCTGTACCCCCCAAACATTTAACCTCCAGCTGCGTACCCCCTCTAGCACCCGGGTTGGCGCACTCTCAAATGTTTTTGGCATCATTGTAAGCCTGCCACACACACATTATACAATACATTTATTAAACATAAGAATGACTGTGAGTTTTTGTCACAACCCGGCTCGAGGGAAGTGACATAGAGCTCTTAAAGGACAAGGGCACAAATAATACTATAATAATAATCAATCATTTTTTACATATAAATGTAACGGCGTTCGTCTGTTGAATGAAGAGAGTCAGACCGAAATGCAGCGTGTAGGTTACTCATGACTTTAATGAATGAAAACGGTACATGAAATAACTGAAATACGAAAACAACAAACGAAACGTGAAACTAATTACAGCTTATCTGGTGACTACTACGCAGAGACCGGTACAAACACCCACAAAATACAAAGCGAACTCAGGCTACCTAAATACGGTTCCCAATCAGAGACAACGATAAGCACCTGACTCCAATTGAGAATCGCCTCAGGCAGCCAAGCCTATACAACACCCCTAATTATACACAATCCCAATGCTAATAAAACCCCAATACAAATCACAACATATAAACCCATGTCACACCCTGGCCTACCCAAACATATAACAAAAAACACAAAATACAATGACCAAGGCGTGACAATAAAACCTTATTTGTTAATTGAAAATGGTGAATAACTCACCATCGGTTAATGAGAAGGATGTGCTTGAAAAGATGCTCATAACTCTGAAATGTTGGGTTGTATTGGAGAGTCTCAGTCTTTAATCATTTTCCACATGCAGTCTATGCCTGTATTTCTTTTTCATGCTACTGAGGGCCAAGAATCCTCTCTCACATAGGTACGTGGTTGCAAAGGGCAACAGTGTTTTAACAGCGTGATTTGCCAAGGCAGAATACTCTAAGCGCAGCCCAATTAATAAATCTGGCAGTTGCTTCTGATTAAGTTACATTTTCACAGAACCGCTTGTTGCAATTTCAATGAGGCTCTCTTGTTCAGATATCAATAAGTGGACTGGAGGCAGGGCATGAAAGGGATAACGAATCCAGTTGTTTGTGTCATCTGTTTCGGGAAAGTACCTGTGTAATTGCGCCCCGAACTCACTCAGGTGCTTCACTATATCACATTTGGCATTTTCCCTAAGCTTGAGTTCATTTGCACACAAAAAAATCATACAATCACGGAAAGACCTGTGTGTTGTCCTTGTTAATGCAGACAGAGAAGAGCTCTTTTGTCCCGCACATTAAATATAGTTGTGGATAGTCCCTATAATCCTAGATTCTGATCATTCAGGTGAGGAAAAAACATCAACCAGACAGGCCAGTCGTGTGAGAAACTCGTCATCATGCAAGCAGTCAGACAAGTGAAAATTATGGTCAGTAAAAAAAACTAAAAGCTCGTCTCACAATTTAAAAAAACCTGTCAATACTTTGCCCCTTGATAACCAGCACACTTCTGTATGTTGTAAAAGCATTACATGGTCGCTGCCCATATCATTGCATAGTGCAGAAAATGCACAAGATTTCAGGGGCTTTGTTTCAACAAAGTTAACCATTTTCACTGTAGTGTCCAAAACGTCTTTCAAGCTGTCAGGCATTACCTTGGCAGTAAGAGCCTCTCGGTGGATGCTGCAGTGGACCCAAGTAGCATCGGGAGCAACTGCTTCCACTATGTCTTTCTGTTATGGCTTTTGCGCCATCTGTACAGATACCAACATGAGTAGCAGCTACGTTAGGCTACATATGGACCGTTGGTGGAATTCCCGTGAGAGAGTAACGGTTAATGTGATTGGATGTTAATTATTTGACTAGGCTACCTGTATTTGACATTTTGTTGCCATTTCGCAGTAATACTAGATGGTTTCATTTTATTTTTGGTAGTGAAATGAAGTTACTCAGGCGAGAAAAAAGCCCAGTTGGAAAATATAAATGGAGTATTTGAAAATGTGAAAAATTATTATTTATTTAAATGTTAATCACATTTCTATTTGTCGTACCCTCGACAGCATTGCATGTACCCCTGGGGTATTCAGTTTGGGAATACCTGTTCTAGAGAATGGGAGGTACGCGCTCACATGGTAATATTGGAGAGTGACACAGGGAGAACAGCGACAGAGTAGGGGACAAGGTGCAGGGTCTGATACATGAAATCCAAAGAGGTGGTGGACAAGGAGACAGAAAAGGAGGGGACACAGGAAGGCAATACAGAAGAAGAGAGAGACAGAACGGTGGGAGAGAAAGACAGAGAAATACTAGAGAAGAAGACAGAAAAGGAGGGGACACAGAAAGGCAATACAGAAGAAGAGAGAGACAGAACGGTGGGAGAGAAAGACAGAGAAATACTAGAGAAGAAGACAGAAAAGGAGGGGACACAGAAAGGCAATACAGAAGAAGAGAGAGACAGAACGGTGGGAGAGAAAGACAGAGAAATACTAGAGAAGAAGACAGAAAAGGAGGGGACACAGAAAGGCAATACAGAAGAAGAGAGAGACAGAACGGTGGGAGAGAAAGACAGAGAAATACTAGAGAAGAAGACAGAAAAGGAGGGGACACAGAAAGGCAATACAGAAGAAGAGAGAGACAGAACGGTGGGAGAGAAAGACAGAGAAATACTAGAGAAGAAGACAGAAAAGGAGGGGACACAGAAAGGCAATACAGAAGAAGAGAGAGACAGAACGGTGGGAGAGAAAGACAGAGAAATACTAGAGAAGAAGACAGAAAAGGGATGTGACTAGGAGACAGAGGCCTGAAAGCAGGACGGAAGGAGACAGGAAGTGAGGTTAAAGAACCAGATAAGTAAAGGACAAGGACGAAGAGGCGGCTCCAGAAAGGCAAGGCCAACATCTTTTGAGAGATTCGTTCACCTCCGTCTGCTGGCAGCTCTAAGAGAAAGATGAAGGATATATATTTTGAGTCTTCCCACCACTCCCCCGCCATATGCCAGACAACGTAAATCAGACGCACACACAGACACAAAAACATTGTAAAACAGGACACCTCATTGTTGCTGAGAGGTTTTGGACTCTGATTGGACACTATATCTGCCTCTAACTGTGCGTCTTGACACATATGGTTCTACAATTCAAGCAGTAAAAGAATATGACACAAAATGATTCACTAAGTATAGGAGTGTAGCCACAGGCACAACTGAAATTGACTGCATGCAGTAATTCTCTGTTGCCTTGTTTTTTTGCTTTTGCCACAGAATGTTATTTTATGCTGCATGGCTTCTGCCTGAAACAGAAGACTTTGTGACCTTGTTGGTTAAAAACAACCGCAGCAGAGGAGCAGTGGCCCTTGGGTTGTGGGTTCATAGTGTCATGGCCTCTTAAAGGTCAAAGTGAATTAGGTTAGCGGCACACAGATGGAGGGTTGGATGGTGGGGGTCAAAGGGGTAGAGACTGACTCTTGTTTATGTGTCGCTGCCTTTTCATAGCACCACAACTGACACTTGGAGGGACGGATGGATGATCAGATGGAAGTACCTTGTGGAATTGGTTAGTGGAAAGTATACAGTTAAAAGAAAGAGACATGGTGAGGGTTATAAGCGAGAAACAGGGATGGATACAGACTATACAGGAGAAACAGAGGTTGACAACAGGAGAGAGAATGAGAAGGTGGTTAGATTGGACTGTTGGAGGAAAAAGGCATCACTTTGGCCAAACGTGTAATCTTGGCCTCCCTGGCAGCCATGAGCCTCTCTGGATCCTGTTAAGCCAGAAGCCTACTTCTCCCTGTGTTACTGCTCAACACCATAATCATCAGTGGTGCGAGCGTTATACTTTATAGGGGGCTCTCATGATTTCCACATCACACACTTACACAACAAGAGACAGACTCTTAACAGTCACACATACAAACCAATGGCCTTATACATGTATTTGGTTTCTCTGTTTGGTTGATATGTGACTGTTGCTCCTTCATCCTTGTGTGCTAGAGATCTAGGCTTTGCGGCTAGTGAACAAGACTATCTCAACAGTAGCACAAGCTTTTTCCCGGGTTGTTGTCCCTTTTAACAGCAATTTCCCTGTTCCTTTAAATATGCAAATGAGTCTTGATTGCATTCATCATTGCCACAGCATTGATTAAAACCAATACATCTCTGGGACTGACCCCCTCCCCAGGGTCATACATATTCATGAAATGGAGGTTGTAATCCATTCTGAGTTTAGGGGATGGGGTGGGTAGGTTGTATTTTTTTGGAAACAAACTAAAGACCATTGTAATTTAATTAAGTTCAACCTCTCAGCAAGAACAAATTGAATATTTCATGGTGGGTTCAGGATAATGCACAGGGTCCTTAGAATGTACACTGTTTTTATATTCCCCTTAGGTTAAGTTGTGTTTTTGTATTCCCCTTAGGTTAAGTTGTGTTTTTGTATTCCCCTTAGGTTAAGTTGTGTTTTTGTATTCCCTTTAGGTTAAGTTGTGTTTTTGTATTCCCCTTAGGTTAAGTTGTGTTTTTGTATTCCCCTTAGGTTAAGTTGTGTTTTTGTATTCCCCTTAGGTTAAGTTGTGTTTTTGTATTCCCCTTAGGTTAAGTTGTGTTTTTGTATTCCCCTTAGGTTAAGTTGTGTTTTTGTATTCCCTTTAGGTTAAGTTGTGTTTTTGTATTCCCCTTAGGTTAAGTTGTGTTTTTGTATTCCCCTTAGGTTAAGTTGTGTTTTTCAATTCCCCTTAGGTTAAGTTGTGTTTTTGCATTCCCCTTAGGTTAAGTTGTGTTTTTGTATTCCCCTTAGGTTAAGTTGTGTTTTTGCATTCCCCTTAGGTTAAGTTGTGTTTTTGTATTCCCCTTAGGTTAAGTTGTGTTTTTGTATTCCCTTTAGGTTAAGTTGTGTTTTTGTATTCCCCTTAGGTTAAGTTGTGTTTTTGTATTCCCCTTAGGTTAAGTTGTGTTTTTCAATTCCCCTTAGGTTAAGTTGTGTTTTTGTATTCCCCTTAGGTTAAGTTGTGTTTTTGCATTCCCCTTAGGTTAAGTTGTGTTTTTGTATTCCCCTTAGGTTAAGTTGTGTTTTTGCATTCCCCTTAGGTTAAGTTGTGTTTTTGCATTCCCCTTAGGTTAAGTTGTGTTTTTGTATTCCCTTTAGGTTAAGTTGTGTTTTTGTATTCCCTTTAGGTTAAGTTGTGTTTTTGTATTCCCTTTAGGTTAAGTTGTGTTTTTGTATTCCCCTTAGGTTAAGTTGTGTTTTTGTATTCCCCTTAGGTTAAGTTGTGTTTTTGTATTCCCCTTAGGTTAAGTTGTGTTTTTCAATTCCCCTTAGGTTAAGTTGTGTTTTTGCATTCCCCTTAGGTTAAGTTGTGTTTTTGTATTCCCCTTAGGTTAAGTTGTGTTTTTGCATTCCCCTTAGGTTAAGTTGTGTTTTTGCATTCCCCTTAGGTCAGTGGTTCTTAACCTTGTTGGAGGTACTGAACCCCACCAGTTTCATATGCGCATTCACCGAACCCTTAATTGGAAAAATAAAATGTGATTTTTTCAAATTCAAAACATAGGTATATATTTTACTGGTGCACAAAATGAACTGTGCGTCAACATCACTGTGTTCAAAGAAAAATATAATCAAAATATGATTTTCACACAAAAACAAAAACATAATAATGAATATTTACTGCAAATCAGTGTGACTTCTGCTGTTGCCTTTCGGAGACCAGTTCAGAAATGCGCGGCTTCACCTTGGCAATTGCCACTCTCATGTCATTTTCACAACAAAGTCTGTTCCTTTTCTTCGTTCTTATGTCCAGCATCCTCGAAAAGGATTGCTCGCAAAGATATGTTGTAACAAACGGTGTGAAAATCTCCAGAGCTTTCTTAGCAATAACAGGGTATGTTACCATTTGTTGACACCAAAATGTTGAAAGCGTTGTTGTTGTGAAAAGTTGCTGTTGAACCTGGCTCTGCTGAATTTCAATGATTTCATTGAGGTATTCATCATTGACATCTGTTGTCTCTACACTAAACGTGAACGGCTGTGTCACCCATGCTGGATATGACTCTCTTGTAGGGAAGTATCCGTCGAGAGACTTTGCAAGCTCATCTAAGTGCGAGGCAATTGCTTGCTTCAGTTTCATGGGTGCAGAAATGTCTCCGATTCCAGATACATCATCGATCTTACTTACACAGTCGTCCAGCAGGGAAAAGTTTGCGAAGTTATCATTCTCTGTTCGTCGTTTCCATAACGGTAGCTTTTTTTGAAAAGCCTTCAGGTTTTCCTCCGCTTCGGCAAAAACACGATTCAGCACCTGTCCCCGGGATAACCACCAGCAACAAACCGATCCTCACAGCATCGTATGAAGTTGCTTACCTGATCGCAAAGCAGGGCAAACGACACACCATTGGTGAAAGGATCGGTTTATTGCTGGGTACAAAGCCGAGAACAGGCAGAGTAGCCTTTTCATCGAATCTGGCTCTCTTCATCTTGAATTCAGCGAGCGTTGTGTTCTTGTATTTCCCATCTCCATGCAGCTTAAGGAAGTGTTCTTAGTTTTGCAGGTGCTAGACTAGAATTACTCATCTTGGCATTGCAAATCATCCGCAAGCGGGGCGTGTCATCACGAATCATATGAGTCGGATGTGTGTCTTGACCTCCGCCGAACCCCTGAGACTGACTCACCGAACCCCTGGGGTTCGATCGAACCCAGGTTAAGAACCACTGCCTTAGGTTAAGTTGTGTTTTTGCATTCCCCTTAGGTTAAGTTGTGTTTTTGCATTCCCCTTAGGTTAAGTTGTGTTTTTCAATTCCCCTTAGGTTAAGTTGTGTTTTTCAATTCCCCTTAGGTTAAGTTGTGTTTTTGCATTCCCCTTAGGTTAAGTTGTGTTTTTGCATTCCCCTTAGGTTAAGTTGTGTTTTTGCATTCCCCTTAGGTTAAGTTGTGTTTTTGTTGTTGTTGTTGTTGCTGTGTACTACCGTGACTAGACTACTAAAGTAATGGTATTCCTATTGCGAGGTGGCATATTGAGTATTGTTTTACCTTCACCCCAGGTGATTATGGTAAATCAGAATTTGTTTTAGGGCGACAAATCCATGTTATGATAAGTGTGCTTTCTATAATTCCCTGGAGAGAGTTCAGGATAAAGAACACATTCATTGGAGTGGAGTCTGTTTAAAGACTACCTCCAGTGGAAATAGACAAATGCTCCTTAGAATAACATTAACATAAATGTTTTCTTCCAAGTAAAGATGTTGAGATATACATTTTACAATTTTATTCAGGGGGAGACTGTGAAACAGAGAACTTTGCTTTAGTTAATTAAGACAAAACACACTTCTAAATCTCTTCTATATTCAATGTGTGACTTTAAATATCTTTCCCTCTCTCTCACTCTCTCTCTCTCTCTCTAGAGCTGAGACCCGTAACCCCCTACCATACTTACCTACCACAGATCACCTCAGCCCTCCCTCGATAGCCTCCCACCACTCAAACACTACCTGTTATCAATAAGAGAATTAGAGCAGCTATAGTGAAGTTCAAACCATAACCCTACAGTGTCAGGGGAAAGCTGCAACATTTACCCTTGTATGGCATAAACCATACACATGCCTCAATATACATTTAATCACTGACTAGTATAGCATTTATTTAGCTATTAAAAGTCCTGAGTTTTTACTTACTTTCATTCCCATAAGTCCGGGGATACCCTGAGGAGAGAGATAGAGTTGTAAATCTCATCCTGATTGAATAATAAATACATTTTATGAATCTTTATAACATATTCCAGTCTCGTGTCTTTTGTTTTGTTAATTAATATAGGTCTAGTATAAGGTATATGGTATAAGGTTAAGTATGTGGCAGTGTTGAAGTGAACATGGAACCATGTTGGCTGTGTTGATGACAAAGCGTACTTACAGGAGGACCCTGCAGACCAGAAGAGAGAATGCTTGCTGCATCTACTTCTCTATATTACCCTCTGTTGTGTTTTTCATTATGCCCACAGACCTTTTTCCATTCTCCACAGTAATCTGCATACAGGTCTATAAAGATAGCTCTGTCTCTCTCCCTCTCTCTCGCTCTCGCTCTCTCTCTCCCTCTCTCTCTGTCTCTCTCCCTCTCTCTCGCGCTCGCTCTCTCTCTCCCTCTCTCTCTGTCTCTCTCTCTCCCTCTCTCTCTCTCTCTCCCTCTCTCTCCCTCTCTCTCTGTCTCTCTCCCTCTCTCTCGCTCTCGCTCTCTCTCTCCCTCTCTCTCTGTGTCTCTCTCTGTCTCTCTCCCTCTCTCTCTCGCTCTCGCTCTCTCTCTCCCTCTCTCTCTGTCTCTCTCTGATTCATCGGGTCATTATCCACAGAAATCTGCATAAAGGTCTATAAAGATACCTCTGTCTCTCTCCCTCTCTCTCTCTCGCTCTCTCCCTCTCTCTCTGTCTCTCTCCCTCTCTCTCTCTCTCTCTCTCTCCCTCTCTCTCCCTCTCTCTCTGTCTCTCTCCCTCTCTCTCGCTCTCGCTCTCGCTCTCTCTCTCCCTCTCTCTCTGTCTCTCTGATTCATGGGGTCATTATCCACAGAAATCTGCATAAAGGTCTATAAAGATACCTCTGTCTCTCTCCCTCTCTCCCTCTCTCTGTCTCCCTCTGATTCAGGGGGTCAGATGAGGAAGGCTAGCTCATTATGCCATTCTGTGTCAGCCTGTTTCCAGCTGAGTGCGGTCGTCTGAGGTTCATCACAGCCATCTCCACAGGAACGAGCCCAATCTGCCCAATCTGGACAAACTATAAATACGAATCCACAGTTGTCTTTGGGTGCTTCGCCAATCAAGATGAGCGCGAGGCAGTGCTGTAGAAAGGACTCAGGGCTATAGTTAAATAAGCCAGAGTTGGTAAGGGGATGAAGGAAGCATGTTAGCTGGGCTAAATCTGACTTACTAGGCAGCTAATGCCATTGTAAACAGTGTTAAGTCCACTGTGTCTCTCTCGCCACATAACTGAGTTACAGGTAAGGTCAAGTTTAAGCTCCTCCACAGAGATTTGCAGTAATGTATGGTAATTCCATTATAGAGTGGAGGATTATCCCTATTAAATAATACTGAGCCAGACTTGGGGCACCGACGTTGTTACTCAAGGCTGACTGTACTATCATTATCTGTGCTGGTCTATTCTCTTCCTAAACTGTTACTCTACTTGTTTGATCAACCATGTTTTAAACCCAGGCCTCAAGAAACTGTTAGCCCTTTGAGCTAAAGCCTCCACTCAACTACGGTCATGAACTTGTAAAATGCCGTCTTAATTCTGGCTCTGAGGCAACTTTGCAGTATTTTACATTTTTTCAATGTTATTTCTCACGTTATTGCAAGTATTCCGCTACACCCGCAATAACATATACTAAACATCTGTATGTGACCAGTAAAATGTATTTTATTTTTATCTTTAGGGGAGAGCTAGCGTAATATTGGGCTGCAAACTCAAGTTGAATAAATGTCAACACTATATCTGACATGGTACATGAGCCTTCTTCTTTTTTTAACCCCTAGAGTTGATGTCTGTGCCCACTTCGAAATCTAATTGGCATAATACCTTTTTAAAAATCAGTCAGTATAAGCTAAAGATATATGTTGTCAGACCATGAGGCAACCCAAAATTGGTCTTCTCAAAAATGTGTTTGTTTGTTCAAACGAAGCGTTCAAACGGTTTGACCTACAAACTATTATGACGCCGCTATGGAAAGATGAGACTCTCACAAACTCGATGTTGTTCTTGTACAGTCGATATGCCAACTTCATTCTGTAGCGTCAGAACAGTTTGGGCTACACACTAAAATGGCCCCTCTGTATAAAGGTGAGACTCTCACGGACATGTACATGTTAGTTGTTCTTCTCTGGAAAGCTTACAGACCTCTCAAGACTTGTCCGAAGGTCCCCCTATACCAGTTGAAACAAATCATGGAAGTACTCTGCATTCAGAAAGTATTCAGACCCCTTTAGTTTTTCCACATTTTGTTACATTACAGCCTTATTCTAAAATTGATTCAATTGTTTTTTCCCCTCATCAATCTACACACATTACACCATAATGACAAAGCAAAAACAGATTTAAAGTAAATGGGAAAAAAATTGAAAAATCACTTTTTAATAAGTATTCAGATCCCTTACACAGTACTTTGTTAAAGCACTTTGGCAGCGATTACAGTCTTATTGGGTATGATACTACAAGCTTGACACACCAGTATTTGGGGACTGACTCCCATTCTTCTCTGCATATCCTCTCAAGCTCTGTCAGGTTGGATGGGGAGCGTTGCTGCATAGCTATTTTCAGGTCTCTCCAGAGATGTTTGATCGGGTTCAAGTCCGGGCTCTGGCTGAGCCACTCAAGTACATTCAGAGACTTGTCCCGAAGCCAGTCCTGCATTTACTTGGCTGTGTGCTTAGGCTTGCTGTCCTGTTGGAAGGTGAACCTTCGCCCCAGTCTGAGGTCCTGAGCGCTCTGGAGCAGGTTTTCATCAAGGATCTCTCTGTACTTTCCTCTGTTCATCTTTGCCTCGATCCTGGACTGCTGAAAAACATCCCACAGCATGATGCTGACACCACCATGCTTCACTGTAGGGATGGTGCCAGGTTTCCTCCAATCTTAGATAAATCAGACCAGAGAATCTTGTTTCTCATGGTCTGAGAGTCCTTCAGGTTCCTTTTGACAAACTCCAAGCGGGCTGTCATGTGCCTTTCACTGAATGGCTTCCAGCTGGCCACTCTACCATAAAGGCCTGATTGGTGGAGTGCTGCAGAGATGGTTTTCCATCTGGAAGGTTCTCCCATCTCCACAGAGGAACTCTGGAGCTCCTTCAGAGTGATCATCGGGTCTGGGTCACTTCCCTGACCAAGGCCCTTCTCTCCCGATTGCTCAGTTTGGCCGGGCGGCCAGCTCTAAGAAGTCTTGGTGGTTCCAAACTTCTTCCATTTTAGAATGATGGAGGCCACTGTGTTTTTGGGGACCTTCAATGCTGCACTAAGGTTTTGGTAATCTTCCCCAGATCTGTGCCTCAACACAATCCTGTCCCGGAGCTCTATGGACAATAGACAGGTGTGTGCCTTTCCAAATCATGTCCAATCAGTTGAATTTACCACAGGTGGACTCCAATCAAGTTGTAGAAACATCTCAAGGATGATCAATGGAAAAAGGATGGAAATACCGTATTCATATTTTAGATTGTTTATACATTTACAAACATTTCTAAAAACCTGTTTTTGGTTTGTCATTATGGGGTACTGTGTGTAGATTGATGACAATATTTTTTTATTTAATACATTTTAGTATAAGGCTGTAACGTAACAAAATGTACAAAAGGGGAAGGGGTCTGAATACTTTCCGAATGCACTGTATATATGGAGACTGTTTAGTGCCAAAAATAAGGGGTTAAATATATGTCAAAATAAAAGTTTAAAAATCTGGATCTTTCTTATATCTCTTAGATACAGGACAAACAAGTCAGAACAAACTTCCTTTTGATTCTTTGGGGGGGGGGGGGACTATCTGTTGTTCCATGTAGTGAATCTGATATTCAATGCGTTTGTTCAACAAACAAAAAAATCTAATTCTTCAAATTCAAAATGGAATAGCAAAATGATCCTTGGTATGAACTTCTTAAAACAATTCCACATTGCTTAGCAGATCCCCCCCCCCCCCGGCTTAGACAGGGCTTAGTGTCATGTTTTGTCATTGATTATCATGCCTTGTCCCTGTTCTTCTCCTTCTATTCGTTTCCCTCTGCTGGTCTTATTAGGTTCTTTCCCTCTTTCTCTCCCTCTCTCTCCCCCTCCCTCTCTCACTCTCCCGCTCTCTCTTCTCTCTATCGTTCCGTTCCTGCTCCCAGCTGTTCCTATTCCCCTAATCAATCATTTAGTCTTCCCACACCTGTTCCCGATCCTTTTCCCTGATTAGAGTCCCTATTTCTCTCCTTGTTATTCGTTTCTGCCCTGTCGGTTCCTTGTCTAGAATTCACCGTGCTGTGTTTGTGTATCGCCCTGTCGTGTCGTGTTTTCCTCAGATGCTGCGTGGTGAGCAGGTGTCTGAGTCTGTTTGGTTCAAGTGCCTTCCCGAGGCAACCTGCTGTTCACCTGCTGTTCAAGATCGAGTCTCCAGTTTGTCCTCGTCATTTCGAGTGAAAGTTGTGTTTTTTGATTGTATTTACTTTACTGGATTAAAGACTCTGTTTTCGCCAAGTCGCTTTTGGGTCCTCTTTCACCTGCATGACAGAAGGAACCGACCAAGGAATGGACCCAGCGACTTCAGACGCTCGTTACACTGCCGTCGAGATCCAAGGAGCCATGCTCGGCAGACACGAGCAGGAATTGTCTGCTGCTCGCCATGCCGTGGAGAACCTGGCCGCTCAGGTTTCCGACCTCTCTGGACAGTTCCAGAGTCTTCGTCTCGTGCCACCTGTTACTTCCTGGCCTGCCGAGCCTCCAGAACCTAGGGTTAATAACCCACCTTGCTACTCCGGGCAGCCCACTGAGTGCCGCTCCTTTCTCACGCAGTGTGAGATTGTGTTCTCTCTCCAACCCAACACATACTCTAGAGAGAGAGCTCGGGTTGCTTACGTCATTTCACTCCTTACTGGCCGGGCTCGAGAATGGGGCACAGCTATCTGGGAGGCAAGGGCTGATTGCTCTAACAAGTACCAGAACTTTAAAGAGGAGATGATTCGGGTTTTTGACCGTTCAGTTTTTGGTAGGGAGGCTTCTAGGGCCCTGGCTTCCCTATGCCAAGGTGAACGGTCCATAACGGATTATTCTATTGAGTTTCGCACTCTTGCTGCCTCTAGTGAGTGGAACGAGCCGGCGCTGCTCGCTCGTTTTCTGGAGGGACTCCACGCAGTGGTTAAGGATGAGATTCTCTCCCGGGAGGTTCCTTCAGATGTGGACTCTTTGATTGCTCTCGCCATCCGCATAGAACGACGGGTAGATCTTCGTCACCGGGCTCGTGGAAGAGAGCTCGCATCAACGGTGTTTCCCTGCTCCGCATCGCAACCATCTCCCTCCTCTGGCTCAGAGACTGAGCCCATGCAGCTGGGAGGGATTCGCATCTCGACTAAGGAGAGGGAACGGAGGATCACCAACCGCCTGTGTCTCTATTGCGGAGTTGCTGGACATTTTGTTAATTCATGTCCAGTAAAAGCCAGAGCTCATCTGTAAGCGGAGGGCTACAGATGAGCGCAACTACTCAAGTCTCTCCATCAAAATCCTGTACTACCTTGTCGGTCCATCTACGCTGGACCGGTTCGGGTGCTACATGTAGTGCCTTGATAGACTCTGGGGCTGAGGGTTGTTTCATGGACGAAGCATGGGTTCGGAAACATGACATTCCTTTCAGAGAGTTAGAGAAGCCTACGCCCATGTTCGCCTTAGATGGTAGTCATCTTCCCAGTATCAGATTTGAGACACTACCTTTAACCCTCACAGTATCTGGTAACCACAGTGAGACTATTTCTTTTTTGATTTTTTGTTCACCGTTTACACCTGTTGTTTTGGGTCATCCCTGGCTAGTATGTCATAATCCTTCTATTAATTGGTCTAGTAATTCTATCCTATCCTGGAACGTTTCTTGTCATGTGAAGTGTTTAATGTCTGCCATCCCTCCCGTTTCTTCTGTCCCTACTTCTCAGGAGGAACCTGGCTATTTGACAGGAGTGCCGGAGGAATATCATGATCTGCGCACGGTCTTCAGTCGGTCCCGAGCCAACTCCCTTCCTCCTCACCGGTCGTATGATTGTAGTATTGATCTCCTTCCGGGGACCACTCCTCCTCGGGGTAGACTATACTCTCTGTCGGCTCCCGAACGTAAGGCTCTCGAGGATTATTTGTCTGTGTCTCTTGACGCCGGTACCATAGTGCCTTCTTCCTCTCCGGCCGGGGCGGGGTTCTTTTTGTTAAGAAGAAGGACGGTACTCTGCGCCCCTGCGTGGATTATCGAGGGCTGAATGACATAACGGTTAAGAATCGTTATCCGCTTCCCCTTATGTCATCAGCCTTCGAGATTCTGCAGGGAGCCAGGTGCTTTACTAAGTTGGACCTTCGTAACGCTTACCATCTCGTGCGCATCAGAGAGGGGGACGAGTGGAAAACGGCGTTTAACACTCCGTTAGGGCATTTTGAGTACCGGGTTCTGCCGTTTGGTCTCGCCAATGCGCCAGCTGTTTTTCAGGCATTAGTTAATGATGTTCTGAGAGACATGCTGAACATCTTTGTTTTTGTCTATCTTGACGATATCCTGATTTTTTCTCCGTCACTCGAGATTCATGTTCAGCACGTTCGACGTGTTCTACAGCGCCTTTTAGAGAATTGTCTCTACGTAAAGGCTGAGAAGTGCTCTTTTCATGTCTCCTCCGTTACTTTTCTCGGTTCCGTTATTTCCGCTGAAGGCATTCAGATGGATTCCGCTAAGGTCCAAGCTGTCAGTGATTGGCCCGTTCCAAGGTCACGTGTCGAGTTGCAGCGCTTTTTAGGTTTCGCTAATTTCTATCGGCGTTTCATTCGTAATTTCGGTCAAGTTGCTGCCCCTCTCACAGCTCTTACTTCTGTCAAGACGTGTTTTAAGTGGTCCGGTTCCGCCCAGGGAGCTTTTGATCTTCTAAAAGAACGTTTTACGTCCGCTCCTATCCTCGTTACTCCTGACGTCACTAGACAATTCATTGTCGAGGTTGACGCTTCAGAGGTAGGCGTGGGAGCCATTCTATCCCAGCGCTTCCAGTCTGACGATAAGGTTCATCCTTGCGCTTATTTTTCTCATCGCCTGTCGCCATCTGAGCGCAACTATGATGTGGGTAACCGTGAACTGCTCGCCATCCGCTTAGCCCTAGGCGAATGGCGACAGTGGTTGGAGGGGGCGACCGTTCCTTTTGTCGTTTGGACAGACCATAAGAACCTTGAGTACATCCGTTCTGCCAAACGACTTAATGCCCGTCAAGCTCGTTGGGCGTTGTTTTTCGCTCGTTTCGAGTTTGTGATTTCTTACCGTCCGGGTAGCAAGAACACCAAGCCTGATGCCTTATCCCGTCTGTTTAGTTCTTCTGTGGCTTCTACTGATCCCGAGGGGATTCTTCCTTATGGGCGTGTTGTCGGGTTAACAGTCTGGGGAATTGAAAGACAGGTTAAGCAAGCACTCACGCACACTGCGTCGCCCGCGCTTGTCCTAGTAACCTCCTTTTCGTTCCTGTTTCCACTCGTCTGGCTGTTCTTCAGTGGGCTCACTCTGCCAAGTTAGCTGGTCATCCCGGTGTTCGAGGCACTCTTGCGTCTATTCGCCAGCGCTTTTGGTGGCCGACTCAGGAGCGTGACACGCGCCGTTTCGTGGCTGCTTGTTCGGACTGCGCGCAGACTAAGTCGGGTAACTCTCCTCCTGCCGGTCGTCTCAGACCGCTCCCCATTCCTTCTCGACCATGGTCTCACATCGCCCTAGACTTCATTACCGGTCTGCCTTTGTCTGCGGGGAAGACTGTGATTCTTACGGTTGTCGATAGGTTCTCTAAGGCGGCACATTTCATTCCCCTCGCTAAACTTCCTTCCGCTAAGGAGACGGCACAAATCATTATCGAGAATGTATTCAGAATTCATGGCCTCCCGTTAGACGCCGTTTCAGACAGAGGCCCGCAATTCACGTCACAGTTTTGGAGGGAGTTCTGTCGTTTGATTGGTGCGTCCGTCAGTCTCTCTTCCGGGTTTCATCCCCAGTCTAACGGTCAAGCAGAGAGGGCCAATCAGACGATTGGTCGCATACTACGCAGCCTTTCTTTCAGAAACCCTGCGTCTTGGGCAGAACAGCTCCCCTGGGCAGAATACGCTCACAATTCGCTTCCTTCGTCTGCTACCGGGTTATCTCCGTTTCAGAGTAGTCTGGGTTACCAGCCTCCTCTGTTCTCATCCCAGCTTGCCGAGTCCAGCGTTCCCTCCGCTCAAGCGTTTGTCCAACGTTGTGAGCGCACCTGGAGGAGGGTGAGGTCTGCACTTTGCCGTTACAGGGCACAGACTGTGAGAGCCGCCAATAAACGCAGGATTAAGAGTCCAAGGTATTGTTGCGGCCAGAGAGTGTGGCTTTCCACTCGCAACCTTCCTCTTACGACAGCTTCTCGTAAGTTGACTCCGCGGTTCATTGGTCCGTTCCGTGTCTCCCAGGTCGTCAATCCTGTCGCTGTGCGACTGCTTCTTCCGCGACATCTTCGTCGCGTCCATCCTGTCTTCCATGTCTCCTGTGTCAAGCCCTTTCTTCGCACTCCCGTTCGTCTTCCCCCCTCCCGTCCTTGTCGAGAGCGCACCTATTTACAAGGTACATAAGATCATGGACATGCGTTCTCGGGACGGGGTCACCAATACTTAGTGGATTGGGAGGGTTACGGTCCTGAGGAGAGGAGTTGGGTTCCGTCTCGGGACGTGCTGGACCGTTCACTCATTGATGATTTCCTCCGTTGCCGCCAGGATTCCTCCTCGAGTGCGCCAGGAGGCGCTCGGTGAGTGGGGGGTACTGTCATGTTTTGTCATTGATTATCATGCCTTGTCCCTGTTCTTCTCCTTCTATTCGTTTCCCTCTGCTGGTCTTATTAGGTTCTTTCCCTCTTTCTATCCCTCTCTCTCCCCCTCCCTCTCTCACTCTCCCGCTCTCTCTTCTCTCTATCGTTCCGTTCCTGCTCCCAGCTGTTCCTATTCCCCTAATCAATCATTTAGTCTTCCCACACCTGTTCCCGATCCTTTTCCCTGATTAGAGTCCCTATTTCTCTCCTTGTTATTCGTTTCTGCCCTGTCGGTTCCTTGTCTAGAATTCACCGTGCTGTATTTGTGTATCGCCCTGTCGTGTCGTGTTTTCCTCAGATGCTGCGTGGTGAGCAGGTGTCTGAGTCTGTTTGGTTCAAGTGCCTTCCCGAGGCAACCTGCTGTTCACCTGCTGTTCAAGATCGAGTCTCCAGTTTGTCCTCGTCATTTCGAGTGAAAGTTGTGTTTTTTGATTGTATTTACTTTACTGGATTAAAGACTCTGTTTTCGCCAAGTCGCTTTTGGGTCCTCTTTCACCTGCATGACACTTAGACTCTTATGGGTTAAGCTTATGGCTATGTGTGTGAGCTGTATACTTTTGTTTCAAAGTAGATTTGTTTAAGACTAGCCAGAATCACACTGTGTTACTCTGATTTAGCCCACTGCAGTAAACTAAAGTAGGGTGATTGGTTGGGGTAGTTGTTTACTGCAGTGGTCTAATAATCCAAAAGTTGCATGTTCAAATCTCATCAAGGACAACTTTAGAATTTTAGATAATTAGCAACTTCTCAATACTTTTTAGCTTCTGTGCAACTACTTAGCATGTTAGCTAACCCTTCCCCTAACCTTAATATTTTAACATAACTCCTAACCCTTACCCCTACTCTAGCTCTAGCCACCTAGCTAATGTTACTGTCAGGAAATTGGAATTCGTAACTCATAATACATTTAGCAAACACACACACACACACACACACACACACACACACACACACACACACACACACACACACACACACACACACACACACACACACACACACACACACACACACACACACACACACACACACACACACACACACACACACACACACACCTACCTGCGTATAAACACACACCTTTGTATACACACACACATTTATGGGTTTATGGTGTAAGAGCCTCAGCCTCAATGTCCTCATCTAACATTTAAGTGTGATCTGGTCGGAAGTTGAAATGAGGGACACAGGCTAATATAAGGATTAATAGGTTAAGTCTTCTATCGTGAGGGGAAATGTGATTGTACGTTAGGAGCATTACACATGGTGCTTGTACTTAAGGGATTGCGGGGTTGTATTACATGGGCGTGCATGCATTTGTGTGTGTGTGCCAGTATGTGTATGTGTGTGTGCTCACACACTGGGATTGTATTGAAGGAGATGCGTACTTTCTTTATTAGTGAATGTTCTTCATGCAGCATCTTAGACAATGGAGCTCAGTTTGACTTATGTGGTGCCTCAAGAGAAAAACAGAGATGGTGGAAAACAGGGAGAGAGAAAAAGAGGGAGACGAGAGAGAGAGAGAGAGAGAGAGAGAGAGAGAGAGAGAGAGAGCGAGAGAGAGAGAGAGAGAGAGAGAGAGAGAGAGAGAGAGAGAGAGAGAGAGAGGGGGACAGACGGCTAAATGATGCATGTGGCGTGATTAACCAATCGAGTGTTTTAATTTAATGTTGCGTGTTAATGACTGTCTGTCTGAGAGGAAAAGAGAGGCCCATGGGTAGGAGAGGGGAGTCTCCCTCTAAAGCACAGTTAATCAAGTAGTTAATGGACTTTTCTGAGTTTCTGTGTGTTCAGCGCAATTATGCTCTGCTTTTACTTATTTATCTGAGGCGTCTCAGCAATGAAACCACATGAGGTGAGAGAAGGACTGATGCTATCACTCATGACAGTAGCCATATGATACATCAACATCCCTGACGCTCTAATTGTGGGCATCTCAACTTGGGAATCAACCCTGACTCCATTCACATCTAATGTGATACAGTATTATATGTGCTGTAGTTCATTTCCATGGACAGCGTATTCAGACATTTATGATACAATTCCATGTTTGTCTTCTTCTTTCAAACATGTTTTTTTGTTGTTGAAATATACACAGTATTCAATGCAACAATGGTTCGAGAATTGATTTATGTTATGCCGAAGCATTGAGATAGCATCTTGGGTGAACAGAGGGCAAATAGATTACTTTGTGAAAACAGATATTTTTATAGAAAATGTTTTTGATTATGCTATTAAGTTGTTATTAGGGTCATTTCCACAGTTACAGACAGATGTTGAGACTCAGATGTTTCACTTTAAAATGTATGTCAAACAAAAACCAATGATTGCAGAGTTAAACAAACCATACACCTCTTTGTACAAGGATGACTTTTAACTATTTCAAAAGATGCAGATGCGAAGTTGGGACCATGCCAACAGCACAAACCGTCATTCTGTTATCAAACTTGCACGTGTACTGTTCTTTAATAAATGTGTTTTTGTAAAGATTTTCTGTGGAAATTGTTAAAAGTAGTCCTTGTGCATAGAGATAAATGTTTTTTTTACCTTGCAATTGTTGTTTTTTGATTAACATACATTTTAAAGTGAAAAATCAGAGTCTCAGCATCACTCTGATACCATGGAATGGCCCTGAGTCCGGCTGCATTATATTGAGCGGCCCACGTTGTTCAGGCCCAGCATGAGACAGTGATCATATTTAGTAGGAGTGTAGGAGTGTAGGCTGGGGAGAGAGGAACATGGGGAGGCTCTGTTAATGAATTGGGTGTTTGAGATTGTAATGCAAATCTAACTGGAGACGGCAGGGTGCATACACAGACACACACACACACGCACACACACATAGTAGGCCGTGACACATCCCTCTAATACGTGAATCAGTCACAATACTGCCTAGCTGTCGACACACACAGCCACACAGACACAGACACAGACACACACACACACACACAGACACACACACAGACACACTCAAAAGACACACCCATACACACATCCCACTACGCATTCAACCAAATTATTTGAGGAATGAGCATATTCACTTTCATGTATTATTAGAATGATTGATATCAGCTGCTGTTCCCACACATTCTGTCTGTCTGGGATGCTGGCAATTCAACTGAGAGCATAGCGCTAAATGCAGAGGGAGAATGATCAATTAAACTGAGAGCATAGTGCTACATGCAAAGGGAGCATGATCAATTAAACTGAGAGCATAGTGCTACATGCAAAGGGAGCATGATCAATTAAACTGAGAGCATAGTGCTACATGCAAAGGGAGCATGATCAATTAAACTGAGAGCATAGTGCTACATGCCGAGGGAGCATGATCAATTAAACTGAGAGCATAGTGCTACATGCTGAGGGAGCATGATCAATTAAACTGAGAGCATAGTGCTACATGCAGAGGAAGCATGATCGATTAAACTGAGAGCATAGTGCTACATGCAAAGGGAGCATGATCAATTAAACTGAGAGCATAGTGCTACATGCAGAGGAAGCATGATCAATTAAACTGAGAGCATAGTGCTACATGCAAAGGGAGCATGATCAATTAAACTGAGAGCATAGTGCTACATGCAGAGGAAGCATGATCAATTAAACTGAGAGCATAGTGCTACATGCAGAGGGGGAATGATCAGTGACTCTGATGGTACATTTATATCAGGCTCACAGACACACATATACCCCCCCCACACACATTAAACTCAACACTCTTGCTCATGAATATGTTATGAGGTCTTCTATATGAAGTGAGCAGTAACGTTGGGATAATGAATGTTTGGGTACAAGCTCAGAGGAATGGGAAGCTACAGCCACACAAACATAAACACACAAGCACGCAGACACTTGCTCACACGAATATACACATACACACACACATAGATATATACACACACGCATGTTGCTAATGTTCTGCAGACATGCAGACCTTCTAACACAACATGTTTTCTGTTGTTCAAGAGCACTTAAGGTTACAACGAAGCTCCCGGGTCTTGATTGTCTGATCAATATGTAATCCCTGCTGAAATGTAGATTATCATAATTCATTAGGACCACGACTAATTGTGGTTGTGTTAAATGTAATTTCATTTTTGAGATATGATTGTGTCAAAATATTACATGAGAAACATCAGATGTTGATGTTGTTTTCATCATGAAAGCGTTAAAGGCAGAGGCAGTGCTTTAAACTGTGACTTTAAGACTGCTGTGAAGATGACTGCTGTGATGATGACTGCTGTGAAGATGACTGCTGTGATGATGACTGCTGTGAAGATGACTGCTGTGATGATGACTGCTGTGAAGATGACTGCTGTGAAGATGACTGCTGTGGTGACTGCTGTGATGATGACTGCTGTGATGATTGCTGTGAAGATGACTGCTGTGAAGATGACTGCTGTGATGACTGCTGTGATGACTGCTGTGAAGATGACTACTATGATGATGACTGCTGTGATGACTGCTGTGATGATGACTGCTGTGAAGATGACTGCTGTGATGATGACTGCTGTGAAGATGACTGCTGTGAAGATGACTGCTGTGATGATGACTGCTGTGATGATGACTGCTGTGATGATGACTGCTGTGACTTTAAGACTGCTGTGAAGATGACTGCTGTGAAGATGACTGCTGTGATGACTGTTGTGATGACTGCTGTGATGATGACTGCTGTGATGATTGCTATGAAGATGACTGCTGTGATGACTGCTGTGATGATGACTGCTCTGATGATGACTGCTGTGACTTTAAGACTGATGTGAAGATGACTGCTTTGAAGCTGACTGCTGTGATGATGACTGCTGTGATGATGACTGCTGTGATGATGACTGCTGTGATGATGACTGCTGTGATGATGACTGAAGGCACTTGGTGGGAAGAAGGTTTTGCATTTGCATACATTTATATGTCAACATTACACTTCTTCAGTTCTCTCTCTAATGGGTTGTTGTCAATACTGGCATGGTATAGGACAATGAGATTAATAGTACCTCCACTGTGTGTGTGTGTGTGTGTGTGTGTGTGTGTGTGTGTGTGTGTGTGTGTGTGTGTGTGTGTGTGTGTGTGTGTGTGTGTGTGTGTGTGTGTGTGTGTGTGTGTGTGCGTGCGTGCGTGCGTGCGTGCGTGCGTGCGTGCGTGCGTGCGTGCGTGCGTGCGTGTGTGTGTGTGTGTGTGGGTGTAGGTGGGTGTGGGTGTAGGTGGGTGTGTGTGTGTTTGCGTGTGTATGTGCATGCATTTGTGCCTTTGAGTCATCATGACTTTGATAAAAAAGAAAACCTACCCAACAAGAAGCAGTGAGTGGCATCTGCATCATTTTATAAGGGTAAGATATGTACAAATAAGCCCATTTCCCCAATGCCCAAGAATTACAACAGAGACCAATCATCCTAAATACTGTGAGCGGGTAGAGAGAAGAGACATTCAACCTATGCATGGCCACCCTTGTGTCTGTGTAACCAGTGCTGTGCTGCACCGCTGTAGCTCTGCGTTGTGTGTGGTTGATTGAGACTATAGACGTGGACTTTGGAGATCAGGTAGTTTAATGGAATCAGAATTCACTCTCTGCATCCTGCATCCAAAAGGAAATTCCACATTTGTAGAGCACATATGTCCTGCGAAGCGTCGCCTCTTTCTCTCATAGTGCATCAAAATAATTTTAGAATACAACAATGATTACAGCCTCTCCTTATTATGCATCAACACATAACATATATATTACATCAATAAAACCACATACCTGCACCCAAAAGAAAATAAAGCATTTGTAGAGCACATATGTTCTGAGAATCGTCGCCTCTTTCTACAACAGATGCACAATACAAGGGCAACTGGGATCATTCGAGGAGCTTGCCATCGTTCATACAATAGCTTGCTAATACCTTAGCTAGCTATTAACCACATGTTGAATTCAGAATGTTAATATCATCCTTAAAAGTACAGTTACAAGTGCATCTTAACAATACCATCCACTTATGCGTAACCTCTAAATATACATCATTATTCATGAACAAAACACTGTGTGTGTGACTTTGTGCTTAAAAGAATCAAACCTTTTCTGAAGACTACAGAAAAAATGCTCGAGCACGCAGGGAAAAACGTAAGTACACTCTCCCCTACTCCCAGGATGCAGGCATGCAAAATAACAAATCAACATGCCATATTAATATATGAACCTGGTGAAATTCAGAAAGTACTTTAACAACTGTTACATATGGAATATACAGTGAGCTCCAAAACTTGCCCAATCCCCCCCGCTTCTCCTTCACCCAAATCCAGATAGCTGATGTTCTGAAAGAGCTCCAAAATCTGGATCCCTACAAATCAGCTGGGCTAGACAATCTGGACCCTCTCTTTCTAAAATTATCTGCCAAAATTGTTGCAGACCCTATTACTAGCCTGTTCATCCTTTCATCCTGAGATCCCCAAAGATTGAAAAGCTGTCGCGGTCATCCCCCTCTTCAAAAGGGGAGACACTCTAGACCCAAACTGTTATAGACCTATATCCATCCTGCCCTGCCTTTATAAAATGTTCAAAAGCCAAGTTAAAAAAACAGATCACCAACCATTTAGAATCCCACCGTACCTTCTCCACTATGCAATCTGGTTTCCGAACAGGTCATGGGTGCACCTCAGCCACACTCAAGGTCCTAAATGATATCATAACCGCCATCGATGAAAGACAGTACTGTGCAGCCGTCTTCATCGACCTGTTCAAGGCTTTCGACTCTGTCAATCATTGCATTCTTATCGGCAGACTCAACAGCCTTGGTCTCTCTAATGACTGCCTCGCCTGGTTCACCAACTACTTCTCAGATAGAGTTCAGTGTGTCAAATCGGAGGGTCTGTTGTCCGGATCTCTGGCAGTCTCTATAGGGGTGCCACAGGGTTCAATTCTCGGGCCGACTCTTTTCTCTGTGTATATCATTGATGTCACTCTTGCTGCTGGTGATTCTCTGATCCACCTCTACGCAGACGACACCATTCTGTATACATCTGGCTCTTCTTTGGACACTGTGTTAACAAACTTCCAAATGAGCTTCAATGCCATACAACAATCCTTACATGGCCTCCAACTGCTTTTAAATGCTAGTAAAACTAAATGCATGCTCTTCAACCGATTTCTGCCCGGACCCGCCCGCCTCACTACTCTGGACGGTTCTGACTTAGAATATGTGGACAACTACAAATGCCTAGGTGTCTGGTTAGACTGTAAACTATCCTTCCAGACTCACATTAAGCATCTCCAATCCAAAATTAAATCTAGAATCTGCTTCCTATTTCACAACAAAGCCTCCTTCACTCATGCTGCCAAACGTACCCTCGTAAAACTGACAATCCTACCGATCCTTGACTTCGGCGATGTCATTTACAAAATAGCCTCCAACACTCTCCTCAGCAAACTGGATGTAGCCAATCACAGTGCCATCCGTTTTGTCACCAAAGCCCCATATACCACCTACCACTGCGACCTGTATGCTCTCGTTGGCTGGCTCTCGCTTCATAATTGTCGCCAAACCCACTGGCTCCAGGTCATCTACAAGTCTCTGCTAAGTAAAGCCCCGCCTTATCTCAGCTCACTGGTCAGCATAGCAACACCCACCCGTAGCACGAGCTTCAGCAGGTATATTTCACTGGTCATCCCCAAAGCCAACATTTACTTTGGCCGCCTTTCCTTCCAGTTCTCTGCTGCCAATGACTGGAACGAACTGCAAAAATCACTGACGCTAGAGACTTATTTCTCCCTCTCTAACTTTAAGCATCACTGTACCTGTACACAGCCAATCTGTAAATAGCACACCCAACTACCTCATCCCCATATTGTTATTTATCTTCTTGCTCTTGTGCACCCCAGTATCTCTACTTGCACATCATCATCTGCACATCTATCACTCCAGTGTTAATGCTAAATTGTAAATATTTCGCATCTATGGCCTATTTATTGCCTTACCTCCCTAATCTTCTACATTTGCACACACTGTACATAGACTTTTCTATTGTGTTATTGACTGTGGGTTTGTTTTTGTGTAACTCTGTGTTGTTGTTTTTGTCGCACTGCTTTACTTTATCTTGGCCAGGTCGCAGTTGTTAATGAGAACTTGTTCTCAACTGGCCTACCTGGTTAAATAAAGGTGAAAAATAATAATAATAATAATAATAATAATAAATAAAGTATTGGGACAGTGATACATTTTTTGTTATTTTGGCTCTGTACTCCAGCACGTTGGATTTTAAATGATGCAATGACTGAGGTTAAATGTGCTTTTTCATCCATATCGGGTTAACCTTTACATATGACAGCACCTTTTTTTACATCGTCTCCACATTTTAGGGGATCAGAAGTATTGGGACAAATTCACTTATATGTGTATTGAAGTAGTCAAAAGTGTAGTATTTAGTCCCATGTGTATGGAATATATTACATATTTAAGGGGTGAGGGGTGGTGGAGTGGTGGAGTGGGTGATTAGACATTTTAGTTTTTTGGGGTGTGATGGGATTAGGACTGGGCAGGCGGGAGGATGGGAGTTGGGTGGATTTGGGGGGTGGAGGGGAGATGTGATGGGATTAGGACTGGGCAGGTGGGAGGATGGGAGTTGGGTGGATTTGGGGGGTGGAGGGGAGATGTGATGGGATTAGGACTGGGCAGGTGGGAGGATGGGAGTTGGGTGGATTTGGGGGGTGGAGGGGAGATGTGATGGGATTAGGACTGGGCAGGTGGGAGGATGGGAGTTGGGTGGATTTGGGGGGTGGAGGGGAGATGTGATGGGATTAGGACTGGGCAGGTGGGAGGATGGGAGTTGGGTGGATTTGGGGGGTGGAGGGGAGATGTGATGGGTTTAGGACTGGGCAGGTGGGAGGATGGGAGTTGGGTGGAGATATGTGGGGGTGTGGCAGATAAGGCAGATAAGAGATGAGATAGGTGGGTTCAATATTGAGTGGTAGATATGAGGTCATAGAAAGCTGTGCAGCAGAATGACTTCTATAATATGATACTTTCAAACCCGTATTGTCTCTGCTATTCCACCTGCTACATACAGCACAGCTCAGCTCAACACTCTATTGATGTACATCTTTGTAAGGAAGGGCTGTGAACAATATCGTACAGCAGTGGATGCTGGTGAAGAGAGGACGGCTCATAATAATGTCTACAATTGAGTGTAATGGAATGGTATCAAACAGATGAAAACCATGTGTTTATATACAGTACCATTCCATTCACTCCATTCTGGCCATTATTATGAGCCATCCTCCCCTCAGCAGCCTCCACTGTTGTACTGTTGACACCCTGTCAACCTTTGATATGGCATGTGTCTGACATCAAGGATAAACATTAGTGCCACAGTGTCATGCAACACATGTTGCAAGGTTCAAGGTATGGTTGCCAAAGCAACCAGGAGTGTGATGTGTGATAGCACAGCTATAGACATACACTTTCTTTCAGGGAACCGTGAGGTTTAGTTCACCAAGCGTAAAGTCAAGGTGAATACATGGCATTGATACAGTTTGAGGCCATTCTGTTCCTCTTTTTTTCCATTTCAAAGGCTTTTACTTTCAACTTTTTATTTTTCTAATGATCAAAGGCTTTAAAATAAATCTTGACTATACTATAATCTCTCCCAATTTAAATTGTCAGGCTCCCTCTCGCTCTCTCTCTCTCCTCTCTCTCTCTCTCTCTCGCTCTCTCTCTCTCTCGCTCTCTCTCTCTCTCTCTCTCTCTCTTCTCTCTCTCTCTCTCTCTCTCTCTCTCTCTCTCTCTCTCTCTCTCTCTCTCTCTCTCTCTCTCTCTCTCTCTCAATTCAATTCAATTCAATTCAAGGGCTTTATTGGCATGGGAAACATGTGTTAACATTGCCAAAGCAAGTGAGGTAGACAACATACAAAGTGAATATATAAAGTGAAAAACAACAAAAATTAACAGTAAACATTACACATACAGAAGTTTAAAAACAGTAAAGACATTACAAATGTCATATTATATATATATATACAATGTACAAATAGTTAAAGGACACAAGATAAAATGAATAAGCATAAATATGGGTTGTATTTACAATGGTGTTTTTCTTCACTGGTTGCCCTTTTCTCGTGGCAACAGGTCACAAATCTTGCTGCTGTGATGGCACACTGTGGAATTTCACCCAAAAATATGGGAGTTTTTCAAAATTGGATTTGTTTTCGAATTCTTTGTGGATGTGTGTAATCTGGGGGAAATATGTCTCTCTAATATGGTCATACATTGGGCAGGAGGTTAGGAAGTGCAGCTCAGTTTCCACCTCATTTTGTGGGCAGTGAGCACATAGCCTGTCTTCTCTTGAGAGCCATGTCTGCCTACGGCGGCCTTTCTCAATAGCAAGGCTATGCTCACTGAGTCTGTACATAGTCAAAGCTTTCCTTAATTTTGGGTCAGTCACAGTGGTCAGGTATTCTGCCGCTGTGTACTCTCTGTGTAGGGCCAAATAGCATTCTAGTTTGCTCTCTTTTTTTGTTAATTCTTTCCAATGTGTTAAGTAATTATCTTTTTGTTTTCTCATGATTTGGTTGGGTCTAATTGTGCTGTTGTCCTGGGGCTCTGTAGGGTGTGTTTGTGAACAGAGCCCCAGGACCAGCTTGCTTAGGGGACTCTTCTCCAGGTTCATCTCTCTGTAGGTGATGGCTTTGTTATGGAAGGTTTGTGAATTGCTTCCTTTTAGGTGGTTGTAGAATTTAATGGCTCTTTTCTGGATTTTGATCATTAGTGGGTATCGGCCTAATTCTGCTCTGCATGCATTATTTGGTGTTTTACGTTGTACACGGAGGATATTTTTGCAGAATTCTGCGTGCAGAGTCTCAATTTGGTGTTTGTCCCATTTTGTGAAGTCTTGGTTGGTGAGCGGACCCCAGACCTCACAACCATAAAGGGCAATGGGCTCTATGACTGATTCAAGTATTTTTAGCCAAATCCTAAATGGTATGTTGAAATTTATGTTTCTTTTGATGGCATAGAATGCCCTTCTTGCCTTGTCTCTAAGATCGTTCACAGCTTTGTGGAATTTACCTGTGGCGCTGATGTTTAGGCCAAGGTATGTATAGTTTTTTGTGTGTTCTAGGGCAACCGTGTCTGACAGAATCTGTGCATAAGATCTAGGTGCTGCTGTAGGCCCTCCTTGGTTGGTGACAGAAGCACCAGATCATCAGCAAACAGCAGACATTTGACTTCGGATTCTAGCAGGGGGAGGCCGGGTGCTGCAGACTTTTCTAGTGCCCGCGCCAATTCGTTGATATATATGTTGAAGAGGGTGGGGCTTAAGCTGCATCCCTGTCTAACCCCACGACCCTGTGTGAAGAAATGTGTGTGTTTTTTGCCAATTTTAACCGCACACTTGTTGTTTGTGTACATGGATTTTATAATGTCGTATGTTTTCTCTCTCTCTCTCTCTCTCTCTCTCTCTCTCTCTCTCTCTCTCTCTCTCTCTCTCTCTCTCTCTCTCTCTCTCTCTCTCTCTCTCTCTCTCTCTCTCTTTCTCTCTCTCTCTCTCTCTCTCTCTCTCTCTCTCTCTCTCTCTCTCTCTCTCTCTCTCTTTCGCTCTCTCTCTCTCTCTGTCTGTCTCGCTCTCTATTCCTCTAATTACTCTGCCGTGCCCCCCTGCTTACCTAAATAGGAAATGCACACACACATAAAACACACACTTTCTGCCTTTCAGAACCCCCTTTGAAACCCTTATCTCTTTTGTTTGTCAAAGTGATTTCCTTTGTTAGTTCCCTTTTCTGTGAGCGATGACATTTTGAGTTTGAGTTATGGGAACGTAACACTACAACGGCGCAGATTGGGGCCCCCTATGGAAAGTGATCTCCAGATTAAAATCGAAGGAGCCCTCTCATCTCTCCCCTCTCCTGAATATAAATAACAAAAAGTAAAGAGATGATTAAGGATCACCCAGCCAAACCTCTTAATCTGGAGACAAAGGATCCTTCACATGAGAGGATACCCTAGTTGAAGAAAGAGAGATGGAAAGAGAGAAGGAAGGAGAGAGATGGAAAGAGAGAAGGAAGGAGAGAGATGGAAAGAGAGAAGGAAGGAGAGAGATGGAAAGAGAGAAGGAAGGAGAGAGATGGAAAGAGAGGAAGGAGAGAGATAAACGATGCAGGAGGTCAGTAGCAGATGTATAGAAATAAAGGAACAGAAGGGAAGAAATGAAAATAAAAACAAAAAGCAGAGAGATTGACAGATCAGTAGTGGGTTAAAAGAGTGCCTGTCTCTTTGTGATTTAAGTGGTTTTAAGTGGTTTTAGGTGACAGGTTACCACACCCCTTCCCAACACTTACAGACCGGCTTCCACCTTGAAAACACCAGTGCCACAAAAGAACAGTCACACAGTAGTGTGTGTGTAGTGTGTTCCTTTTTGACTTGACCTTAAAAAGGTGTATCGTGCTCCACCCATTCACACATTCACCCGTTTTCTCACCTCTACTCTTTATAAGAATCTTGCTTTAAAAGATCCTGCTTTCCCATCTCCTGGCTTTTCGGGTACCTTCTTTTCTTTAGTATCTTCTTTTCTAGGACCTTCTTTTCGTTGTTCCTTCTTTTCTTTAGTACCTTCTTTTCTAGGACCTTTTATTTACTGCCTTCTTTTCTAGGACCTTCTTTTTGGTTGCCTTGTGGAACAGAATGCTCAACTGTGCCTGTGGTCAGCCAATTATTTTGCTGGCTGTGTTTACTATTTTGGTCAGTTTGCTTTTTCTCCTCACACTCAGATTACCATAGCAGACTGTCATATTGAACGTGAGGATGCTCTCCACCAAGCTGCTGTACACCCTCTCCAGAAGACCCTGGCTGACCCCAAACCCCTTTCATTTCCTGATTAAGAACAGACGTTGGCTTGCTTTCAAAAAATACAGTCTGAATTGTCTGTAAAACTCAGCTTATTATCAATTTGTGTGCCTAGGTATTTAAAACATTCAACCACCTCCACTGGCTGGTCATTCAGAGAGACTGGTTGGGACATTGGTAAGTTGTTGCCATTGAAGATCAGCTCCTTTGTCTTTTCCACATTGATGTGGAAACAGTCACACAGTCACACTTGACCAACACCATTCTTGAAGGTTGTTGGTCTATTTAAAATAGCTGTCCCCATCTGACGTAGCATCTTTAAAAAGAGTCCTACCAGAGCCATGTCATCCACATACTTGAAAAGCCTCACATTGTTTCCTCTGATTTTCAGTTTGTTAGTGTAGATAGAGAACAACAACTGTGAAAGGACACACCCCTGGGGCGCCCCTGTGTTCAGGGTCAGTTCATCAGAGAGAGATCATGTTTTTGTTATTCTGTTGTGTTGTGTAATGCCTGTCAGGTTCCTAGGAGTCAAGGGATGTGGACCTCAGTGTGGTAAAGAGGGGTCAGAGGTGACTCTAAACCTGGAGTAAAAGGTTTCCGACACAGAGGGAAAGGCCAGACACGTATCCCAGATACCGCACATCCAACCATAGAGGATCAGAGTTACGCTCAGCTGTTCTCTCCTATGTCTGAGTAACAGGAAATACCCTCTCACACTCCAGGTTGTGTAAACATGTGGTACACACACACACACACTTCTCTCACATATCTCTCCTGAGAGCTGCAGTTACCCTCCATTGCCTCAGCTGTTCTCCACCACCTCTGTGTGAGAGGAGAGGCACTCTCACACCCTTGGTTACGTAAACATAAACAAACGTATGTTTAGACATTACACACACACACACACATGCATACGTAAAAACAGATGTCCGACCTTAATTTGAGCCAGTTTGCTACAGCAGGGAAATTATCCTGCAGCAACAGGAAATGTGAATTATTATATGGATTATATTTAATGGACATTTTTGTAGTGGTTGTTACATTGTTCCTGAGGAAAAATCATGTTGGACATTTTCAAAGTGGAAATTACAAACCTCAGAAGCTTTTTTTGAACCTCAAACACATCACAAGTATTACTTTTCCTGCAACAGGCTGATCAAATTAAAATGCTACATCTGTACATTACAATTAATAGTGTGTGTGTGTGTGTGTGTGTGTGTGTGTGTGTGTGTGTGTGTGTGTGTGTGTGTGTGTGTGTGTGTGTGTGTGTGTGTGTGTGTGTGTGTGTGTGTGTGTGTGTGTGTGTGTGTGTGTGTGTGTGTGTGTGTGTGTGTGTGTGTGCGTGTGCGTGTGCGTGTGCGTGTGTGTGTATGCTTGCGCGCGCATGTAAACAGGATACATGGTTAGTTCATCCATCACTCAGGGCAAAAAAAAGGGCAGACAGTGAAATGGTGGCAAGTTCATCTATCCTACTGTGTCTCTCCACCCCCCTGGGATACAAAGATCAGAAGTGTTGCAGGACGTGGGGACATGGTACACGTGTGTGTGTGTGTGCTCATGTGTGTATGCGCGTGAGTTTGTGTGTGTGTGTGTGTGTGTGTGTGTCTTCAGGATTGGTGGGTCCCCTGCGGGACAGTTGAGCTAACGTAGTCTAAAGCGATTAGCATTAGGTTGTAAGTAACAAGAACATTTCCCAGGACATAGACATATGTGATATTGGCAGAAAGCTCATATTCTTGTTAATCTAACTGCACTGTTCAATTGACAGTAGCTATTACTCCTCCTAATTGTCCCTAGAATTTCTAAGCAAACAGCTGGAGGCAGGGCTTTCTCCTATAGAGCTCCATTTTTATGGAACGGTCTGCCTACCCATGTCAGAGACGCAAACTCGGTCTCAACCTTTAAGTCTTTACTGAAGACTCATCTCTTCAGTGGGTCATATGATTGAGTGTAGTCTGGCCCAGGAGTGGGAAGGTGAACGGAAAGGCTCTGGAGCAACGAACCGCCCTTGCTGTCTCTGCCTGGCCGGTTCCCCTCTTTTCACTGGGATTCTTTGCCTCTAACCCTGTTACGGGGGCTGAGTCACTGGCTTGCTGGGGCTCTCTCGTGCCGTCCCTGGGGGGGTGCGTCACCTGGGTGGGTTGATTCACTGTTGTGGTCGGCCTGTCTGGGTTCCCCCCTTGGGTTGTACCGTGTCGGAGATCTTTGTGGGCTATACTCGGCCTTGTCTCAGGATGGTAAGTTGGTGGTTGAAGATTTCCCTCTAGTGGTGTGGGGGCTGTGCTTTGGCAAAGTGGGTGGGGTTATATCCTTCCTGTTTGGCCCTGTCCGGGGTGTCCTCGGATGGGGCCACAGTGTCTCCTGACCCCTCCTGTCTCAGCCTCCAGTATTTATGCTGCAGTAGTTTGTGTCGGGGGCTAGGGTCAGTTTGTTTATCTGGAGTACTTCTCCTGTCCTATTCAGGTGTCCTGTGTGAATCTAAGTGTGCGTTCTCTAATTCTCTCCTTCTCTCTTTCTTTCTCTCTCTCGGAGGACCTGAGCCCTAGGACCATGCCCCAGGACTACCTGACATGATGACTCCTTGCTGTCCCCAGTCCACCTGGCCATGCTGCTGCTCCAGTTTCAACTGGCCTGGGCCCTAGGACCATGTCCCAGGACTACCTGACATGAGGACTCCTTGCTGTCCCCAGTCCACCTGGCCATGCTCCTGCTCCAGTTTCAACTGTTCTGCCTTACTATTATTCAACCATGCTGGTCATTTATGAACATTTGAACATCTTGGCCACGTTCTGTTATAATCTCCACCCGGCACAGCCAGAAGAGGACTGGCCACCCCACATATGCTCTCTCTAATTCTCTCTTTCTTTCTCTCTCTCGGAGGACCTGAGCCCTAGGACCGTGCCCCAGGACTACCTGACATGATGGCTCCTTGCTGTCCCCAGTCCACCTGACTGTGCTGCTGCTCCTCCAGTTTCAACTGTTCTGCCTTATTATTATTTGACCATGCTGGTCATTTATGAACATTTGAACATCTTGGTCATGTTCTGTTATAATCTCTACCCGGCACAGCCAGAAGAGGACTGGCCACCCCACATAGCCCGGTTCCTCTCTAGGTTTCTTCCTAGGTTTTGGCCTTTCTAGGGAGTTTTTCCTAGCCACCGTGCTTTTACACCTGCATTGTTTGCTGTTTGGGGTTTTAGGCTGGGTTTCTGTTCAGCACTTTGAGATATCAGCTGATGTACGAAGGGCTATATAAATAAATTTGATTTGATTTGATTACAGTGAAAGAATACCATGCTATTGTTTGAGGAGGGTGCGCAGTTTTGAACATGAAAAGTTATTAATGAAGAAATTAGGCACATTTGGGCAGTCTTGATGCAAAATTTTGAACAGAAATGCAATTGTTCATTGGGTCAGCCTAAACCTTTGCACATACACTACTGCCATCTTGTGGTGAATATCTAAATTGCACCTGGGCTGGAATAATACATTATTGTCACGCCTTGGTCATTGTATCTTGTGTTTTTGTTATATGTTTGGGTAGGCCAGGGTGTGACATGGGTTTATATGTTGTATTTCGTATTGGGGTTTGTATTAATTGGGAGTGTGTATTATTAGGGGTGTGTCTAGTTAGGCTTGGCTGCCTGAGGCGATTCCTAATTGGAGTCAGCTGATTCTCGTTGTCTCGGATTGGGAACCGTATTTGGGTAGCCTGAGTGCGCGTTGTATTTGGTGGGTGATTGTACCTGTCTCTGTGTTAGTCACCAGATAGGCTGTAATTAGTTTCACTCGTTTGTTGTTTTTGTATTTTCAGTTATTTTCATGTACCGCATTATCTTCATTAAAAGTCATGAGTAACCTACACGCTGCATTTCGGTCTGACTCTCTTCAAACAACAGACGAATTTCGTTACAGAATCACCCACCACCATTCACAGACCGAGCAGCGTGGGAACTGGCAGGATCTGAAGGTGGACGTTATGGACAACAGAAGCAAGGAGTATACTATGTGGGAAGAAATCGACAGGTGGGCGGCCGACCCAGAGCGAGTGCAGGAGCCCGCCTGGGATTCCCTACAGCAATGCGAAGAGGGCTATACACGTATGGAATCGAAAAGGAAAGCACGGCTTTACAGAGCGAAAACCGTAGGCAACGGGGGAAAGCGCAGAGAGAGAGTGGCAGAGTCAGGAGTCAGACCTGAGCCTACTCTCCCTGTTAATTGTGAGGAGCAGCAATATGAGGACTTCTGGTCTTGGGAGATGATATTAGATGGAAAAGGACCCTGGGCGCAGCCGGGAGAATATCGCCTTCCCAAGGAGGAAATAGAAGCAGCTAAAGCGGAGAGGCACAAGTATGAGGAGGCAGCACAGCGACGCGGTTGGAAACCGGAAAGTCACCCCCAAAAAAATATTGGGGGGGGGCTAAAAGGGAGAATAGTTATGCCAGGTAGGAAACCTGCGCATACTCCCTGTGCTCACCGTTGGGCTAGAGAGACCGGGCAGGCACCGTGTTATGCTATGGAGCGCATGGTGTTTCCAGTGCGGGTGCAGAGCCAGCTGCGACACATACCAGCCCTTCCTATTGGCCGGGCTAGAGTGGGCATCGAGCCAGGTAAGCTTGGGCAGGCTCGGTGCTCAAGAGCTCCAGTGCGCCTGCACGGTCCGGTCTATCCAGAGCCACCTCTACACACCAGTCCTCCGGTAGCAGCTCCCCGCACCAGGCTTCCTGTGCGTGTCCTCGCGCCAGTACCACCAGTTCCAGCACCATGCACCACGCGTCCAGTGCGCCTCGCCTGTTCAGCGCAGCCAGATCCTTTCTCCTCTCCTGCGCTGCCGGAGTCTCCCGCTTGTTTAGCGCAACCAGAGCTGTTCTCATCTCCTGCGCTATCGGAGTCTCCCGCCTGTTTAGCGCAGCCAGAGCCTTTCTCCTCTCCTGCGCTGCCTGAGTCTCCTGTCTGTCCAGCGCCACCAGTGCTCCCAGTCGGTCTAGCGCGTCCAGTGCGCATCGCCTGTTCAGCACAGCCAGTGCTTTTCTCCCCTCCTGTGCTATCGGAGTCTCCAGCCTGTTTAGCGCAGCCAGAGCCTTTCTCCTCTCCTGCGCTGCCGGAGTCTCCTGTCTGTCCAGCGTCACCAGTGCTTCCAGTCGGCCCAGCGCGTCCAGTGCGCCTCGCCTGTTCAGCGCAGCCAGAGCTTTTCTCCTCTCCTGCGCTGTTGGAGTCTCCCGCCTGTTCAGCGCAGCCAGAGCCTTTCTCCTCTCCTGCGCTGCCGGAGTCTCCTATCTGTCCAGCGCCACCAGTGCTCCCAGTCGGCCCAGCGCGTCCAGTGCGCCTCGCCTGTTTAGCGCAGCCAGAGCTTTTCTCCTCTCCTGCGCTGTTGGAGTCTCCCGCCTGTTCAGCGCAGCCAGAGCCTTTCTCCTCTCCTGCGCTGCAGGAGTCTCCTGTCTGCCCAGCGCCGCCAGTCGGCCCAGCGTCACCAGTCTGCCAGGATCCACCAGAAGTGCCAGTCTGCCAGGATCCGCCAGAAGTGCCAGTCTGCCAAGATCTTCTAGATCGGCCAGACAACCTTAATCATCCAGGTCCACCAGCCAGCCAGGATTTACCGGAGCCTACTACCTGCCTGAGCTTCCTCTCAGTACTGAGCTTCCTCTTAGTACTAGGCTTCCTCTCTGTACTGGGCTCCCTCTCAGTACCGGGCTTCCTCTCAGTACCGGGCTGCTTCGGTCCCGGGCTGCCCCTCTGTCCCGGGCTGCCCCTCTGTCCTGAGATGCCCCTCTGTCCTGAGATGCCCCTCTGTCCTGAGTTGCCCCTCTGTCCTGAGTTGCCCCTCTGTCCTGAGTTGCCCCTCTGTCCCGAGCTGCCCCTCTGTCCCGAGCTGCCCCTCTGTCCCGAGCTGCCCCTCTGTCCCGAGCTGCCCCTCTGTCCCGAGCTGCCCCTCGGTCCCGAGCTGCCCCTCAGTTATGTGGGGATCAGGGTGAGGACTATTAGGCCATGGTCGGCGGAGAAGGTGGATTATCCTAGGACGCGAAGGGGAGGAACTAGGACATTTATGGAGTGGGGTCCACGTCCCGAGCCAGAACCGCCACCATGGACAGACGCCCACCCGGACCCTCCCTATGCTCTTGAGGTGCGTCCCGGAGTCCGCACCTTAGGGGGGGGGGTTCTGTCACGCCTTGGTCATTGTATCTTGTGTTTTTGTTATATGTTTGGGTAGGCCAGGGTGTGACATGGGTTTATATGTTGTATTTCGTATTGGGGTTTGTATTAATTGGGAGTGTGTATTATTAGGGGTGTGTCTAGTTAGGCTTGGCTGCCTGAGGCGATTCCTAATTGGAGTCAGCTGATTCTCGTTGTCTCGGATTGAGAACCGTATTTAGGTAGCCTGAGTGCACGTTGTATTTCGTGGGTGATTGTACCTGTCTCTGTGTTAGTCACCAGATAGGCTGTAATTAGTTTCACTCGTTTGTTGTTTTCTTCTTCAGTTATTTCATGTACCGCATTATCTTCATTAAAAGTCATGAGTAACCTACACGCTGCATTTCGGTCTGACTCTCTTCAAACAACAGACGAATTTCGTTACAATTATGGCCTTTTTCTTGCATTTCAAAGATAATGGTGCAATATTCTTTTGATCTTTTACCAGATCTATTGTGTTATATTCTCCTACATTTCTTTCACATTTCCACAAACTTCAAAGTGTTTCCTTTCAAGTGGTAACAAGAATATGCATATCCTTGTTTCAGGTCCTGAGCTACAGGCATTTAGATTTGGGTATGTCATTTTAGGTGAAAATTGAAAAAAAGGGTCCGATCCTTAAGAGGATCCTTAAGTAAAACTGACAAAGTTGTTACCCTGTTCTTCCAAAGGGGTAATGTTGAGACCCATTATTGTTAGGGCAACACTAATCGAACTGCAAATACCACAATCTGCCAAAGTGATAATGGTTTGTTCAATAATTCAAAAGCTGCTGGTACACACGTAATGCACATCCTTACATTAGTACACACACACACACAGGCAAGTAAACACACAATTAAGAGTACACACTCAAATCTATCTGAATGACTACACTCATGGTGATAACGTTGTTCAATAATTTAATACCCCTGACATACAGTAAGTTTTCCATTCTACCACCCACACTAAAACAAATATATAACCCAACACACAAAAACCAATACGCACAGCCAGAACCATTACAGTTTAATATACTCTCTGATATTTACAGTTAAAGAATACACTTTAAAATATGTGTGAAGTATTTAAACCCATGGTCCATGTCCAGGCAGATTGCTCAAGAGTGACTTCGAAATTGGACATCGTGAAATGCCTTGAAAACCGGCCACTATGGGCAACAGTGTGCTCTATTACATCATGACTGTGTACCATAATGACTGTGGATCAAAGGTCTCGTGTTCAAACCCGATCCCAAACCTTAACCCTTAAATTAACCACTTGGAATGAATGCCTAAACATCATGTTTTAGCCCTATCCCAGAACGTAACCCTTAAAAACACTTTGAAATTGAATATTTGGAGAAACGGAACGATGCTGGGCAGGAGGAGTCAATCCAGTGTTTAAAACACTTTTGGAGAAACGTGGATAAACGTCTAATTCTGCAGTGAAACTGTGATGGCTTGTTGCATAGCAGAAGACTAGTCTTCAAGGTCTTCAAGGTTGTCTGTCTCTCAGTACCCTCAGTAATGAGATCAAAATCCATTCATCCCAGGGTTGTTTTATAACCTTTGAACTCTGAGTACAGATTTAAGATCTTAATTTGATCCCCCTGTTGCAGGAAAACTTTCCTTTAAATCAATCAATCAATCAATCAATTTTATTTATAAAGCCCTTTTTACATCAGCAGTTGTCACAAAGTCCTCATAAATAAACCCTGCCTAAAACCCCAAACAGCAAGCAATACAGATGTAGAAGCACGGCAGCTAGGAAAAACTCCCTAGAAAGGCAGGAACCTAGGAACAAACATAGAGAGGAACCAGGCTTTGAGGGTTGGCCAGTCCTCTTCTGGCGATGCCAGGTGGAGATCATAAGAGTACATAGCCATTAATTAAGAATAGATCATTCTTCAAGATGTTCAAACATTCATAGATGACCAGCAGGGTGAGATAATAATCACAGTGGTTATAGAGGGTGCAAAAAGTCAGCACCACAGGGTAAATGTCAGTTGACCTTTCATAGCCAGAGGTTATTCAGAGGGTGAGACAGCAGGCACATAGACAATTGCAGCATAGATACTGGAGACTGAGACGTGGACCCATCCAAAGCTACCCACAGACAGGGCCAACCAGGCAGGATATTTCCCCACCCACTTTGCCAAAGCACAGCCCCACCCCACTAAAGGGATATCACAGACCACTAACTTACTACCCTGAGACAAGGATGATTAAAGCCCACGAAGATCTTCCCCACCGCACAAGCCCGAGGACAGGAAGGATGGAAGAGCGCAAGCAAGCCAGTGACTCAGCCCTCATAATAGGGTCAAAGCAGAGAATCCCATTGGAAAGAGGGGAACCGGCCAGGCAGAGACAGCAAGGGCTGTTCATTGCTCCAGTGCCTTTCTGTTCACCTTCACACTCCTGGGCCAGACTACACTCAATCATAGACCTACTGAAGAGAAGAGTCTTAAGTAAAGAGTTAAAGGTTGAGACCGAGTCTGCGTCTCTCACATGGATAGGCAGACCATTCCATAAAAATGTTGCTCTGTAGGAGAAAGATCTGCCTCCAGCTGTTAGCTTAGAAATTCTAGGAAGAATAAGGAATCCTGCTTCTTGTGACCGTAGCGTATGTGTAGGTACTGTATATATTGTTTTTCCGTGTCAAGGTTTGGCTTTTTCAAGAGAGGCTCTATTACTGTCACTTTTAGTGAGTTTGGTACACATCCGGTGGATAGGGAGCAGTTTATTATGTTCAACATAGGAAGGCCAAGCACAGGAAGCAGCTCTTTCAGTAGTTTAGTTGGAATAAGGTCCAGTAGACAGCTGGAAGGTTTAGAGGGCATGACTATTTTCAGGAATGTGTCAAGAGATACAGGATTAAAAACTTGAGTGTTTCCATTGATCTAAGGTCCTGGCAGTTCTGTGCAGACTCAGGAAAACTGAGTTTTTGAGACATATGCATATTAAGAAAAAAGCTTCTGATGTTTGTAATTCCAACTTTGACATTTCAGACTGGATTTTCCCTTACAACAATACTTTATCAACCCCTAATTAGCCTACTGTGGCTGGTTAGCTGTTAGCGTTCTGCTAGCTAGCGGCTGTCATGTGATGTAACTGAGCTTGCGTAAGGGGTGAGAGGCTTTGTTAATGGTGCTTGACTGCGGGGAGAGAGACCGCTAAATGATGACTTCACTCAACATGCAAATGACTAGTACGCCATGCAGTGCAGTAGAGAGATAAGATATGCATGCAGCCTGCACTTCCTATTAACTGGTGTAGTTTAGCATGAAACCCAGAAAGAGTTGATTTATTGAGTGTGGAGTTGTGATGCAGATCTGTCTCGCCTGTATAGTGAGAATGTAAGTCGCTGTGGAGTGTTTTAACACTCAGTCACTGCACACATGTGCAATGGGGTGGGACCTTTACCATCACATGACAGCCACTAGCTAGCTAGAACGCTAACAGCTAACCAGCCACCTAATAACCCCCAGTTTACAATTGGCTCATTAATCCCCCTCCTCTAACCTGTAACTATTCCCCAGGTCGTTGCTGTAAATGAGAACGTGTTTTCAGTCAACTTACCTGGTAAAATAATGGATAAATAAATATATATATATTTTAAACCCACTGCCTGGGATTCTGCCATCCAGATAGATAAGCTACGCTACGATGCACAGAGCTGAGCAGTCCTTTTCCACACTTACCTTAATGATCATTAGTTCATCATAATATCTATTAAAATGCCTCAGTGCTGTAAAAGCAGAGGGGGACCAGGTCTATGGCAGGTCTTGGGATGTCTGACTGGTTGAAGACACATTAAGTCTAAATGGAAGAGATTCCCCTAGCTACCCAAATAGATCATCTTCTCTTTCTCTATCTTGCTGATGGATTCTATCCTCAAACACATTCTATCCTCAAACAACCTCAAATGATCTCTCAAAGCTTAACACAGCGCGTAAACCACTAAGATGTTGTGCACATTCAAAACAGATCCACCATCCATACCATTGCTCTACGGTGTGTTAATCATCAAGCCCAACGTGACAGCTCCGTGTATAGGCATCCTGTGCCTCACTGACAGGCCTTCTCACTGACAGACCTTCTCACTGACAAGCCTTCTCACTGACAGACCTTCTCACTGACAGACCTTCTCACTGACAGACCTTCTCACTGACAGGCCTTCTCACTGACAGATCTTCTCACTGACAGACCTTCTCACTGACAGATATTCTCACTGACAGGCCTTCTCACTAACAGACCTTCTCACTGACAGACCTTCTTACTGACAGGCCTTCTCACTAACAGACCTTCTCACTGACAGACCTTCTCACTGACAGGCCTTCTCACTAACAGACCTTCTCACTGACAGGCCTTCTCACTGACAGACCTTCTCACTGACAGACCTTCTCACTGACAGACCTTCTCATTGACAGGCCTTCTCACTGACAGACCTTCTCACTAACAGACCTTCTCACTGACAGGCCTTCTCACTGACAGGCCTTCTCTCTGACAGACCTTCTCTCTGACAGACCTTCTCACTGACAGGCTTTCATTATCCTCTACAGATGCTCTGTCCACAACTCAGCAGAAGAGGAGAGAACACGTGTGTGTGTGTGTGTGTGTGTGTGTGTGTGTGTGTGTGTGTGTGTGTGTGTGTGTGTGTGTGTGTGTGTGTGTGTGTGTGTGTGTGTGTGTGTGTGTGTGTGTGTGTGCGTGCGTGCGTGCGTGCGTGCGTGCGTGCGTGCGTGCGTGCGTGCGTGCGTGCGTGCGTGCGTGCGTGCGTGCGTGCGTGTGTGTGTGTGTGGATTAATTCTTGACTGTCGAAACATCCATAAACTAGGGTTCCTCCCCCGTGTTCTGTACCTACTAATCAAACAGAGAGTGTTTGATTTACCTTTCCATTTCTGACAGTCCGGACAGAGCTACAGAACATCACCCCATTGGCTTCCCTTCTACTGTACCTTCCTCACCCAGAGGGATTTGTGATCTCAGCAAAAATGATGTGTCTTTACTAACAGATGGGAACAAGTAGTCTATATGTTATCTACATGTGGCAGACACTTCATGTGCGACATGGTCATATGATAGGATGGGCTGTTGTGCTAGAATGACCTGAAGTCAGCTGTGGTCCCCACAATGACAAGCACAAGGTTTGACTCCACAGTGATTTTGTCATTATATTTGCACAGAAAAACTCTCTGTTGTATCATTGTGCCAAATGTATTCTACATTAGTTGTACAACTTGAGTGTGAAGGGGGCCGAATACTACTAATGGGATCATGGCATTGAATCAGGCTTGATGTTTATTGATGTGTATTGATGTTTATTGATGTGTATTGATGTGTACTGACATGTATGCAGGGCTCATCTGAGAAAGAGACCTTGGTCTCAGCATGACTCCCTGTCAAAATAAACGTTAAATGAATAAAAACATGCGTGAACTGTTTGTTGTGAACCAAATGACCTATACCCATGATGTCTCTCAGAACTGGGTCAAAGTTTACTATGCCTGCCCCTCCTCCTCCTCCCCAATCACCACAAACACACACACACTCACACACACACTCAGTCACACAGACAAACACATTCCTTACCTCCCAGTCTATAGCCTTGTATGATCCTTGTCCAAATAAGCAGTCTAGTCGTCCTTGTTTTTCTACATCCAATCCATCAGCCTTAGGTACTCAACCCCTGTTAAATAACTCCTCATCTGTCTGTGTAAACACAATCACACACACACACACACACACACACACACACACACACACACACACACACACACACACACACACACACACACACACACACACACACACACACACACACACACACACACACACACACACACACACACACACACACATAGACATGCACACACATACACACAGTTACGCACATAAAGACACACACACCCTGTCTATCTGTAGAAAATGTCAACAGTATTGCCTCAAGGTTAGGTAGTTTCCCCCAGACCCTTGTCTGTCTCTAAATCCATGTTCACACTACTTAAATCAGTAAATAAAAACATCTGTTTTAGAATACTGACTGTCCAAACAGCAAGATACAAGTGACCAAATCAGATGTGCTGTGTTCAGACAGCAGTCATTTGCTGACATGGCTACGCTAGTTGTCATAGTAACGACGGTTGTGTGCGAAGTGGTGTAGCCTGATTGGGGGTGGTGCTCCTGCTTCCAATCACTCAGAAGTTATGTAGCAAGTTACAATGCCTGCCATGGATGTTTCTCAGTTATTTGAATATTCAAAGCAGGAAACATTTTGGGGGGATTTGAGCCACTTCAAACTTCCAATATGAACAAAGCTTTCCAATGAAAAGAGATCAGATTTTTCTAATAATGTCACACCCTGATCTGTTTGACCTGTCCTCGTTATTGTCTCCACCCCCTCCAGGTGTCGCTTGTTTTCCCCAGTTTATTTATCCCTGTGTTTCCTATCTCTCTGTGCCAGCTCGTCTTGTATTTCCAAGCCTACCAGCATTTTTTCCTGTTTTTCATGCTTTGCCTTTTAACCTTTTTCTAGTCCTAACAGTTTTGATCCTTGCCTGTTCTGGCTCTGTACCCACCTGCCTGACCATTCTGCCTGCCTTGACCTCAAGCCTGCCTGCCACTCTGTGGACCTCCTGGACCTCCTGCCACTCTGTACCTCCTGCCACCTCCTGCCACTCTGTACCTCCTGACCTCCCACTCTGTACCTCCTGGACCTCCTGCCACTCTGTACCTCCTGGACCTCCTGCCACTCTGTACCTCCTGGACCTCCTGCCACTCTGTACCTCCTGGACCTCCTGCCACTCTGTACCTCCTGGACCTCCTGCCACTCTGTACCTCCTGGACCTCCTGCCACTCTGTACCTCCTGGACCTCCTGCCACTCTGTACCTCCAAGACTCTGATCTGGTTATGACTTTTGCCTGTCCATGCCATTCTCTTGCCAATTCCCTTTGGATTTATTAAAAATCTTAAACTCCAACCATCTGCCTCCTGTGTCTGCATTTGGGTCTCGCCTAGTGTGATGATAGATAAAGGAGGACTCTTGTTCCCTTCCACACTAAAATGATTTTGAGATATTGAAAATTTCGTTTTTTATCATATGAAAAAGAATGATAGTCAGAGTCTTGTATGAAACTTATTTTTTCCAGAACTCACTCTGTGTGTGTGTGTGTGTGTGTGTGTGTGTGTGTGTGTGTGTGTGTGTGTGTGTGTGTGTGTGTGTGTGTGTGTGTGTGTGTGTGTGTGTGTGTGTGTGTGTGTGTGTGTGTGTGTGTGTGTGTGTGTGTGTGTGTGTGTGTGAGGGGGAGAGATGGAGGGGCTGCTCAGCCATCTGTTGGAGGACCAGACAGACTCTCAGACACACCAGGAGGACCAGACAGACCCTCAGACACTCCAGGAGGACCAGACACTCCAGGAGGACCAGACAGACCCTCAGACACTCCAGGAGGACCAGACACTCCAGGAGGACCAGACAGACCCTCAGACACTCCAGGAGGACCAGACACTCCAGGAGGACCAGACACTCCAGGAGGACCAGACAGACCCTCAGACACTCCAGGAGGACCAGACACTCCAGGAGGACCAGACAGACCCTCAGACACTCCAGGAGGACCAGACACTCCAGGAGGACCAGACACTCCAGGAGGACCAGACAGACTCTCAGACACTCCAGGAGGACCAGACAGACCCTCAGACACTCCAGGAGGACCAGACAGACTCTCAGACACTCCAGGAGGACCAGACATACCCTCAGATACTCCAGGAGGACCAGACTGACTCTCAGACACTCCAGGAGGACCAGACAGACCCCCAGACACTCCAGGGGGACGAGACAGACCCTCAGACACTCCAGGAGGACCAGACGGACTCTCAGACACTCCAGGAGGACCAGACAGACCCTCAGACACTCCAGGAGGACGAGACAGACCCTCAGACACTCCAGGAGGACCAGACAGACCCTCAGTCTTTGTTGAAATCTCTCTCTCTTTCTCTCTCTTCCTCTTTCTTTTTGTATGAGTCAGCAGTTTAGATCCTGATTCCTCATCTCAGTGTGTGTCATCAGTAGGAGGACAAGCAGAAACACAAGGCTCAGTAGTGTGAGGGAATATTGATCATAAAACCAGCCTCAAGACATGCACACATGAGAGGGAAAGGAGGAGGGTGAGACAGAGGGATGAGAGGGAAAGGAGGGTGAGACAGAGGGATGAGAGGGAAAGGAGGAGGGTGAGACAGAGGGATGAGAGGGAAAGGAGGAGGGTGAGACAGAGGGATGAGAGTGAAAGGAGGGTGAGACAGAGGGATGAGAGGGAAAGGAGGAGGGTGAGACAGAGGGATGAGAGGGAAAGGAGGAGGGTGAGACAGAGGGATGAGATGGTAAGGAGGAGGGTGAGACAGAGGGATGAGAGGTAAAGGAGGAGGGTGAGACAGAGGGATGAGAGGGAAAGGAGGAGGGTTCATGTCCAATAAGACACACACACACACACAGGGACTTTCTATGAGTGTAAGCCATAAAGGATGCATTATCTACAGAAGGTTACAGAGCAGTGAGGAGCTAGGAACCAGGGGATGGGAGAGTACACAGGACACCCCATCACTACTGGCCTATGTGAGTGCATATTAAAATAATTCTATGGATAGAGAGAAATAGAAAGATCGGCCGTGTAAAAGTTTCAACTGTGGGTCGTTACTGGCATGTGAGATTTACAACGTTTTCAGAAATAAATATCCTAGATAAAGAGATGGAGAGGAAATGAGAGAAGAGGAAATAATTTGAAGACAGAAGGACATATGAATGAAATAGAGAGCTGGAGAGACAGAGAGCAGTGCTGGAATGCAGCCCACATCACTCCCACTCATCTCCCTGCGCCCACACACTCTCTGTTGCCGTGACGTCCTCTCATCCTCTCTTCCTCTCCACTCCTCCGCTTCGCTGTGTGGGTACTCTGTTCTTCGTTCATCCGTCCACCCGCACCATTCTGCCCCTCCCCCCCATGAGAGCTGTTTCTGTCTTTTCTGTTTTGGAAGAGTGAGATGGAGTGTAAGAATTAGGAGGAGGAAGAGGGGGAGAAAGAAGAGGAGGAAGATGAGACCATGTTTGGCTTAACTCGTCGGATGTCCGATCGTACTGAGATCGTGATCGTTGTTCACAAGACATCCAAACTTGAGTAACTATGGTTATAATGTATCGGAATTATATAACAAAATACACCTTTATACACCAGTATACAGTACATCGATTTACACCACCATAGAGTCTGGGCTACAGTTCACCCTTGAGTTAGCATGCAGAAGAAATCAGTGTGCCTGTAGATGTTACAGTGCCTGGCTGGGGTGTATCTTATCTGCATCAGATCTGATTTGCTCCCAAGTGGCACAGTGGTCTAAGGCACTGCAAGAGGCGCCACTACAGTCCCTGGTTCAATTCCAGGCTGTATCACATCCGGCTGTGAATAGGAGTCCCATAGGGCTGCGCACAATTGGCCCAGCGTCGTCCAGTTTTGGCCGGGGTAGGCCGTCATTGTAAATAAGAATTTGTTCTTAACCGACTTGCCTAGTTAAATAAAGGTTCAATTAAAAATGTCAAATAAAATAAGAGGGCTCATTTAACTGGCAGGGTTGTGGAGCACACAGACGGCACAGGCTTGTCTAGGTGGAAATAAGAATCTGAATGGGTGAGGTGAGAATAAGGATGTAATTGGTCAAGGTGTAAATCAGGTGCTGATTGCATGATGGCTCTGTCAGTGGGCTCACACCTCAGGGCTTCTTCAGTGGGGGGTAATGATCCCAATCCTACAGATTGAAATGTAACACATCAGACAGGATTCCTCATCCTACATGACAGAAAACCTTGTCTGTTCTGAATATACTTCTATTGAATATTATGTAGCTCCATGTGTCTTAATGAGCCCAGAGGTTATAATAGCCCATTTGCTGGGACAGGGATTGCTCACACACACACACACACACACACACACACACACACACACACACACACACACACACACACACACACACACACACACACACACACACACACACACACACACACACACACACACACACACACACACACACACACACACTCTTTCACCTCCTCCTCTCTCCTGCAGACTGCAGCCAATAATGAGTGCCAGAGAGGCACATCTGTGACTGCATTAGCATATTCATGAGAGAGTCTTGGATGGGTGCTATCGATTGGTGGTTGTGAATGTCAATAACAGACATCATGCTCCTCTGGAAATTGGACCATATAGGCTTACTGTACACGTAGAAAGATACAGTATGTGTATGTGAGAGTACATGTACATGTGTTGATGTCTGTGTATCCATGTCTGTTATGGATATTTGTGTGAAGATACTGCCTGAACATGTGTGTTTGCATTGTGAATATTGTGTGTACTTTGGCAAGACAACAAATCCAAAATATTCATTTTCATCATTCGATTTTGTCACATCAGATCCTGAGTGGTGCATCGGTCACTACAGACCTGAGTTCGAGCCGGGCTGTATCACAACCGGCCGTGATCGGGTGTCCCATAGGGGGGCGCACAATTGGCCCATTATCGTTCGGGTTAGGGGAGAGTTTGGCTGGGGTAGGCCGTCATTGTTAATAAGAATTTGTTCTTGACTAGTTGAATTAAGGTTAAATAGTAGAGATATGTCCCCCTTTGGCATATGGATGGTGTGTATGTGTTTACACTTGATCCCAGACCAGCCACATGTTGATTATCTTACAGTAGCTCTGTGGTTTTCAGACTCACACACCTTGATGCCAGCGTTGCTCAGAGTGAGAGTGTCTGAAGATCACGACCACATGGAAGAGAGGGAGAGTAAGATTAAGAGAGAAAGATTAAGTGGGGAAATAGTGTAGAGGGAAAAGAGTGTTCAGTTCTGTACCGATTTGGCAGCTCAGTGGTGAGAGAGAGGGGGAGAGAGAGGGGGAGAGGAGGACAGAGGGGGAGAGAGAGGAGGAGAGAGAGGGGGAAAGAGGAGGACAGAGAGGGGAGAGAGAGGGGGAAGAGGAGGACAGAGAGGGACAGAGAGGTAATAGAGAGGGAAAAGAGAGGTGGAGAGAGAGGAGGGCAGAGGGGGACAGAGAGGGGAGAGAGAGGGGGAAGAGGAGGACAGAGGGGGACAGAGAGGTAAGAGAGAGGGAACAGAGAGGTGGAGAGAGAGGAGGGCAGAGGGGGACAGAGAGGGGAGAGAGAGGGGGAAGAGGAGGACAGAGGGGGACAGAGAGGTAAGAGAGATGGAACAGAGAGGTGGAGAGAGAGGGCAGAGGGGGACAGAGAGGGGAGGACAGAAAGGGACAGAGAGGGAGAGAGAGGAGGGAAGAGGGCGACAGAGAGGGGAGAGAGAGGAGGGCAGAGGGGGACAGAGAGGGAGAGAGAGGAGGGAAGAGGGCGACAGAGAGGGGAGAGAGAGGAGGGCAGAGGGGGACAGAGAGGGGAGGACAGAAAGGGACAGAGAGGTGGGAGAGAGGAGGGAAGAGGGCGACAGAGGGGGAGAGAGAGGAGGGCAGAGGGGGACAGAGAGGGGAGGACAGAAAGGGACAGAGAGGTGGGAGAGAGGAGGGAAGAGGGTCGACAGAGAGGGGAGAGAGAGGAGGGCAGAGGGGGAGAGAGAGGAGAGGACAGAAAGGGACAGAGAGGTGGGAGAGAGGAGGGCAGAGGGGGACAGAGAGGTGGGAGAGAGGAGGGAAGAGGGCGACAGAGAGGGGAGGACAGAAAGGGACAGAGAGTTGGAAGAAGGGGCAGAGGAGAACATTAAACGGGTTTATAAAACTGGTTGCCTGGATCCTGGATGCTAATTGGACGCGCAGCATTCCAATCCGTTCTGTATTGGCTAACAGTTCCATCTGAAAATGATCACTGTGTATAAGAATATCATGTTCATGTTGCTGTCCCATCTCTTGTATTTATCTTACATATTATTTCCCCTTGTCTAGCATTTAGTTTGGTACAGCAGGGGTTAATTTAAGCTAAGCATTTAGTTTGGTACAGCAGGGGTTAATTTAAGCTAAGCATTTAGTTTGGTACAGCAGGGGTTAATTTAAGCCCAGCATTTAGTTTGGTACAGCAGGGGTTAATTTAAGCCCAGCATTTAGTTTGGTACAGCAGGGGTTAATTTAAGCTAAGCATTTAGTTTGGTACAGCAGGGGTTAATATAAGCCTAGCATTTAGTTTGGTACAGCAGGGGTTAATTTAAGCCAAGCATTTAGTTTGGTACAGCAGGGGTTAATATAAGCCTAGCATTCAGTTTGGTACAGCAGGGGTTAATATAAGCCTAGCATTTAGTTTGGTAGAGCAGGGGTTAATATAAGCCTAGCATTTAGTTTGGTAGAGCAGGGGTTAATATAAGCCTAGCATTTAGTTTGGTAGAGCAGGGGTTAATATAAGCCTATCATTTAGTTTGGTACAGCAGGGGTTAATATAAGCCTAGCATTTAGTTTGGTACAAGAGGGGTTAATATAAGCCTATCATTTAGTTTGGTACAGCAGGGGTTAATATAAGCCTATCATTTAGTTTGGTACAGTAGAAGATAATATAAGCCAAGCATTTAGTTTGGTACAGTAGAAGATAATATAAGCCAAGCATTTAGTTTGGTACAGTAGAAGATAATATAAGCCTATCATTTAGTTTGGTACTGCAGGGGTTAATATAAGCCTAGCATTTAGTTTGGTACAACAGGGGTTAATATAAGCCTATCATTTAGTTTGGTACAGCAGGGGTTAATATAAGCCTAGCATTTAGTTTGGTACAACAGGGGTTAATATAAGCCTATCATTTAGTTTGGTACAGCAGGGGTTAATATAAGCCTATCATTTAGTTTGGTACAGTAGAAGATAATATAAGCCAAGCATTTAGTTTGGTACAGTAGAAGATAATATAAGCCAAGCATTTAGTTTGGTACAGTAGAAGATAATATAAGCCTAGCATTTAGTTTGGTACAGCAGGGGTTAATATAAGCCTAGCATTTAGTTTGGTACAGCAGGGGTTAATATATGCCTATCATTTAGTTTGGTACAGCAGGGGTTAATATAAGCCTATCATTTAGTTTGGTACAGCAGGGGTTAATATAAGCCTATCATTTAGTTTGGTACAGCAGGGGTTAATATAAGCCTAGCATTTAGTTTGGTACAGCAGGGGTTAATATATGCCTATCATTTAGTTTGGTACAGCAGGGGTTAATATAAGCCTATCATTTAGTTTGGTACAGCAGGGGTTAATATAAGCCTAGCATTTAGTTTGGTACAGCAGGGGTTAATATAAGCCTATCATTTAGTTTGGTACAGCAGGGGTTAATATAAGCCTAGCATTTAGTTTGGTACAGCAGGGGTTAATATAAGCCTATCATTTAGTTTGGTACAGCAGGGGTTAATATAAGCCTAGCATTTAGTTTGGTACAGCAGGGGTTAATATAAGCCTAGCATTTAGTTTGGTACAGCAGGGGTTAATATATGCCTATCATTTAGTTTGGTACAGCAGGGGTTAATATAAGCCTATAATTTAGTTTGGTACAGCAGGGGTTAATATAAGCCTAGCATTTAGTTTGGTACAGCAGGGGTTAATATAAGCCTATCATTTAGTTTGGTACAGCAGGGGTTAATATAAGCCTAGCATTTAGTTTGGTACAGCAGGGGTTAATATAAGCCTATCATTTAGTTTGGTACAGCAGGGGTTAATATAAGCCTATCATTTAGTTTGGTACAGCAGGGGTTAATATAAGCCTATCATTTAGTTTGGTACAGCAGGGGTTAATATAAGCCTATCATTTAGTTTGGTACAGCAGGGGTTAATATAAGCCTAGCATTTAGTTTGGTACAGCAGGGGTTAATATAAGCCTATCATTTAGTTTGGTACAGCAGGGGTTAATATAAGCCTAGCATTTAGTTTGGTACAGCAGGGGTTAATATAAGCCTATCATTTAGTTTGGTACAGCAGGGGTTAATATATGCCTAGCGTTTTGTTAAAAAATGTTTTCGGGATATTGTACTGTCATTCCAGATTCAATGTTTGACAGTGCCTGAGTTAGCTGAAGTTGGCTTGCTAGCAGGTGACAAAAACGTTATCCAGTCTGCATAGCAACCATTTTGTTTAGAACGGACAACCGGTCCTTTTATAACAACTTCGTATATAGCCTCGTTATTGTTAAGTACATTTCTTGTGTTACTTTTTGAATGATTCGATTTTTAAAACTTTTGTTTATTTAGTAAATAGTTTATTTACTCTATTCTTGAACTGCATTTTGTTGATTAAAGGCTTGTAAGTAAGCATTTCACGGTAAGGTACAACTACACTTGTTGTATTCGACACGTGACAGATCAAATTAGATTTGATTTAAAGCATGACAGCAGTGGTGTAGTCTACGGTGATACGGATATAATTTATTATTGATATGTACATACAGTAGCGTATTGATGTGAATCACACTGCTGCTCTCTCATTTAGATATTTGTGCCTTATGGATTGTGGTTGTTGTGGATGGCTGTTCACAAATCTAAATGTGTATTTGAACACAATAATGGTGGAATTACAGAAGTGTAGGCAGCCTATCAAAAATCTGCAGCTTGCAACAGCTGCATAGTGCAGATCCAGGCCTGTGGAATAAAAGTGAGGCTTTTATTGCTCAATCTAATTCATGCTGATAACAAGAAATAATCCATAGGCCTAATGGACACATGTACAAATTTGCACACTTTTGATAGACTTGGCAATCTGTAGTTGCTACATCCATTTTTGGACCATTGATCCTTGAAGCTTGTTTTCCCCCAATGTTTGTAAACATTGCAAATGTAACAACCTGTATAGCCTCATAACATGGTTAAAACAATCATTTTGATATCATGGATGTTCAGTCCTGTATAGCCAGCCTCATAACATGGTTAAAACAATCATTTTGATATCATGGATGTTCAGTCCTGTATAGCCTCATAACATGGTTAAAACAATCATTTTGATATCATGGATGTTCAGTCCTGTATAGCCTCATAACATGGTTAAAACAATCATTTTGATATCATGAATGGTCAGTCCTGTATAGCCTCATAACATGGTTAAAACAATCATTTTGATATCATGGATGTTCAGTCCTGTATAGCCTCATAACATGGTTAAAACAATCATTTTGATATCATGAATGGTCAGTCCTGTATAGCCTCATAACATGGTTAAAACAATCATTTTGATATCATGGATGTTCAGTCCTGTATAGCCTCATAACATGGTTAAAACAATCATTTTGATATCATGAATGGTCAGTCCTGTATAGCCAGCCTCATAACATGGTTAAAACAATCATTTTGATATCATGGATGTTCAGTCCTGTATAGCCTCATAACATGGTTAAAACAATCATTTTGATATCATGAATGGTCAGTTCCTGTATAGCCTCATAACATGGTTAAAACAATCATTTTGATATCATGGATGGTCAGTCCTGTATAGCCTCATAACATGGTTAAAACAATCATTTTGATATCATGGATGGTCAGTCCTGTATAGCCTCATAACATGGTTAAAACAATCATTTTGATATCATGGATGTTCAGTCCTGTATAGCCTCATAACATGGTTAAAACAATCATTTTGATATCATGGATGTTCAGTCCTGTATAGCCTCATAACATGGTTAAAACAATCATTTTGATATCATGGATGTTCAGTCCTGTATAGCAAGCCTCATAACATGGTTAAAACAATCATTTTGATATCATGAATGGTCAGTCCTGTATAGCCTCATAACATGGTTAAAACAATCATTTTGATATCATGAATGGTCAGTCCTGTATAGCCTCATAACATGGTTAAAACAATCATTTTGATATCATGGATGTTCAGTCCTGTATAGCCTCATAACATGGTTAAAACAATCATTTTGATATCATGAATGGTCAGTCCTGTATAGCCTCATAACATGGTTAAAACAATCATTTTGATATCATGAATGGTCAGTTCCTGTATAGCCAGCCTCATAACATGGTTAAAACAATCATTTTGATATCATGGATGTTCAGTCCTGTATAGCCTCATAACATGGTTAAAACAATCATTTTGATATCATGGATGTTCAGTCCTGTATAGCCAGCCTCATAACATGGTTAAAACAATCATTTTGATATCATGGATGTTCAGTCCTGTATAGCCTCATAACATGGTTAAAACAATCAGTTTGATATCATGAATGGTCAGTTCCTGTATAGCCAGCCTCATAACATGGTTAAAACAATCATTTTGATATCATGAATGGTCAGTCCTGTATAGCCAGCCTCATAACATGGTTAAAACAATCATTTTGATATCAATGATGGTCAGTCCTGTATAGCCTCATAACATGGTTAAAACAATCATTTTGATATCATGAATGGTCAGTCCTGTATAGCCAGCCTCATAACATGGTTAAAACAATCATTTTGACATCCTGGATGGTAAGTCCTGTATAGCCTCATAACATGGTTAAAACAATCATTTTGATATCAATGATGGTCAGTCCTGTATAGCCTCATAACATGGTTAAAACAATCATTTTGATATCAATGATGGTCAGTCCTGTATAGCCTCATAACATGGTTAAAACAATCATTTTGATATCATGAATGGTCAGTCCTGTATAGCCTCATAACATGGTTAAAACAATCATTTTGATATCATGAATGGTCAGTCCTGTATAGCCAGCCTCATAACATGGTTAAAACAATCATTTTGACATCCTGGATGGTAAGTCCTGTATAGCCTCATAACATGGTTAAAACAATCATTTTGATATCCTGGATGGTAAGTCCTCGCATCTGCAGCTCTGTCTATTAATCTGAGAGTGAATACATTTCTCCAGGCCCATCCCTCAGCTTTTTACCAAAACAGAGGCAGGGTGACGTTTTGTTATTGTTTTATCTGTGGATTTGCCCTTTAAACAGCTGCATATTATCAAGATATCAAAGTGTCACTAACAGAAAGATAAACAATAGGTCTATAGCAAATGTAGCATTTGTGTTCATTCATGTTCATTTTTCACATGTAAATAGCACATTTCAGTAGTGCTCAAAGCATGCCACTCCATGAGGACAGCATTTATTTTTCACATGTAAATAGCACATTTCAGTAGTGCTCAAAGCATGCCACTCCATGAGGACAGCATTTATTTTTCACATGTAAATAGCACATTTCAGTAGTGCTCAAAGCATGCCACTCCATGAGGACAGCATTTATTTTTCACATGTAAATAGCACATTTCAGTAGTGCTCAAAGCATGCCACTCCATGAGGACAGCATTTATTTTTCACATGTAAATAGCACATTTCAGTAGTGCTCAAAGCATGCCACTCCATGAGGACAGCATTTATTTTTCACATGTAAATAGCACATTTCAGTAGTGCTCAAAGCATGCCACTCCATGAGGACAGCATTTATTTTTCACATGTAAATAGCACATTTCAGTAGTGCTCAAAGCATGCCACTCCATGAGGACAGCATTTATTTTTCACATGTAAATAGCACATTTCAGTAGTGCTCAAAGCATGCCACTCCATGAGGACAGCATTTATTTTTCACATGTAAATAGCACATTTCAGTAGTGCTCAAAGCATGCCACTCCATGAGGACAGCATTTATTTTTCACATGTAAATAGCACATTTCAGTAGTGCTCAAAGCATGCCACTCCATGAGGACAGCATTTATTTTTCAACTCGAATCAATCAGTCCTCCATGACAACAAAATCATAAATAACAGCGTAGAGCTGGCTAATAAGTCCTTAGTTTTGGGGTCATGCTCAGGTAAAACAATTTGGCTAATATATACTTCCATATTTCCAAGTCCTTTCTTGAAGATCAAGGGGTACAACATTTATTGGAATGACTGGAATTCTGATAAATCGTTTTTAATGTAAAGATATCATTTAATTGTATTATTATATGTAGTAGAAAGTGATGGGTTAGAAGAAGCCAACATAACCAACCCATAAAGTAAAATGAATCATCCATATATGTCCAGCTATGTAAACTTTAACATTGATTCATCCTGCAATAATGTCGTTCAATTGGTAACATACATTTTTGTCTTCATCTAATGCCTCTAAGGGGAAAGTAATCTAAACGTAACGGAATGTATTCAGATTACGTTACTACATTTGGGTAATCCAAAAGTGATGTAACTGATTACAATTTTGGACAGGTAACTGTAACGGATTACATTTAGAAAGTAACCAACCCATCCCTGGTGATACAGCACACGATTGAACAACAGCCAAAGTGTGGGAATTCATGTTGATCTGGAGAATTTACAGAAAATGTGGGTGTCTATGTTGTTACCATGGTCAAGATAATTTGCCTATGTTGTGGGCAACATTATGACAAGATTCCTGAGGTAAGATTACGGTCCGTGTATGTTTTGATCGTTTGATTTCCAAGTTAAAATGGAGCAATCGGGAACTTGAAAAACGGCTTGGTTATTTGTTTTTAAATAGAAATAGACAAACCTAAAAATTGCTTATTTTTTCTTTTAGCATATAAAACCCCAAAAACTACTTGATATTTCGATTTTCACATGTGAGTGGGGTTACATGTAGAATGCCTGTAATTGGTGAAGTGCACAGCCAACACTTCCTGTCCTTTCAAAGGAGGAGTTCACCCTTCTAACTCCATTCTTTGAATCTGTGAATCTATGATCTATTAATTAATCGATTAATTGTTGCCCATTCCATACTCCACAAGTGTCTAGACTCTGGGCATTATGGGCTAAGGGTTGTTTCTGGACCGCTCATGGGCATTAGGGGCTAAGGGTTGGTTCTGGACCGGTCATGGGCATTAGGGGCTAAGGGTTGTTTCTGGACCGGTCATGGGCATTAGGGGCTAAGGGTTGTTTCTGGACCGGTCATGGGCATTAGGGGCTAAGGGTTGTTTCTGGACCTGTCATGGGCATTAGGGGCTAAGGGTTGTTTCTGGAACAGTCATGGGCATTATGGGCTAAGGGTTGTTTCTGGACCGGTCGTGGGCATTGGAGGCCAAGGGTTGTTTTCTGGACCGGTCATCGGCATTAGGGGCTAAGGGTTGTTTCTGGACCGCTCATGGGCATTAGGGGCTAAGGGTTGTTTTCTGGACCGCTCATGGGCATTAGGGGCTAAGGGTTGTTTCTGGACTGGTAATGGGCATTAGGGGCTAAGGGTTGTTTCTGGACTGGTAATGGGCATTAGGGGCTAAGGGTTGTTTTCTGGACCGCTCATGGGCATTAGGGGCTAAGGGTTGTTTCTGGACTGGTCATGGGCATTAGGGGCCAAGGGTTGTTTTCTGGACCGGTCATCGGCATTAGGGGCTAAGGGTTGTTTCTGGACCGCTCATGGGCATTAGGGGCTAAGGGTTGTTTCTGGACCGGTCATGGGCATTAGGGGCTAAGGGTTGTTTCTGGACGGTCATGGGCATTATGGGCTAAGGGTTGTTTCTGGACCGGTCATGGGCATTATGGGCTAAGGGTTGTTTCTGGACCGGTCATGGGCATTAGGGGCTAAGGGTTGTTTCTGGACCGCTCATGGGCATTAGGGGCTATGGGTTGTTTCTGGACCGCTCATGGGCATTAGGGGCTAAGGGTTGTTTCTGGACTGGTCATGGGCATTAAGGGCTATGGGTTGTTTCTGGACTGGTAATGGGCATTAGGGGCTAAGGGTTGTTTCTGGACCGGTCATGGGCATTAGGGGCTAAGGGTTGTTTCTGGACTGGTCATGGGCATTAGGGGCTAAGGGTTGTTTCTGGACCGGTCATGGACATTAGGGGCTAAGGGTTGTTTCTGGACCGGTCATGGGCATTAGGGGCTAAGGGTTGTTTCTGGACCGGTCATCGGCATTATGGTAAAACAGTCAGTCAGTCAGTCTGGCACTGTCTAAAAATGTTATAGGGGCAGTGCAGTTAAAAAGGGATTTCCTGTGTTTTATGATATTACCACACACTCATTATGAGGTAGGGCCGGGACGATATCAGTATCGCAATATTTTTTCCATGGCAAAAATGAAAACACGAAGCAGACCAAACTCTTTGGTCCTTTAAAAACCTGCTGTATGTAAAATATTGTGTGCTATAGCTTGGAAAATAAATAAATGTGACTCTGGGTGACAACATGAGGATGTTTGTTTCCAACACTGTTTTCCTAAAGAAGTTAAATCCGCTAAGTGTTTTGTTTCCTTGCTATGATACTAACTAGTATTGCGATATTGGTATCGTCCCGGCCCGACTATGTGGTCGAAATAGCACTCTAAATTGTGAAAATGATGAAAGTGATGCTTTTTTTTAATGCCTACAATTTCAGCCTGTTCATGATGTCACAATGTGATCTGATTATAATAGACCAATGACTGTTGATCTGGGTAAGAGGGTGGGCTCTAGACCATCCTATCAGCCAATCAGGGCTGTGTATGTAAATATATACCATTTTATTTCCTAACGCCCACACAATCAGACTGAGCATTTCAAGAGCCAAAGAAGGCTCAGGGAAATAAACAATAAAACATATATTTTGGAGTTATTTTAATTAAATTGTGATTTATTAGGCATACAGTAATGACAAAACCTTTTTTTTTTTTTTACAAAAACTGAATGGGGGCTTTAATAGCTCTCAAATACTTGCTTCCTCTGTCCTTGGGAGAATCTCAATTGGTTTCCTTGATTTGTCTCATCCTCTCATCCTTTCTCCTTATCTCCTTCTCCAAAAACCCATTGGGTGAGAAGGTCAGAGGTCCTTCCCCTCTCATCTTCTTATACAATGGGTTTTGAGAAGGAGCCAAGGAGAGAGGAAGTAAGGAATCAAGGAAATACAATTGAGATTCTACCATTTTTTCCCCATTCCTTACCTCCCTCAAAAAAGCACATTGGGGAAGAGGAGGGAAGGTTCCTCCCTCAGGCTACAATGCACTTTGAAGGAGAGGCAAGGACAGAGGAAGCAGGAATTTGATGGCTAGTTTTCAGACACAGACTCGCATGCACACATACGTGCGCGTGCACACACACACACCTACGAGAAAGGTCAAGACATCATATTGTGCAGTGCAAGACATGAACATACATTGGTGCATACAGTATACACACTCACACAGATTTTCCTATTGTATGTATATACCCACGCAGAAGCATGCAGATAAATAAAAAAGACACATGGCTATATGTACTGTATACATTCTAAACAATACCACTAGAAATAACAATTACACACTATACAGGTAAACTGTATATCATTCAATGTTAGGCTTCTCATACACCCACACCTTTAGGCTCCTCAAATCCATTTACTAGTGATGCTACAATGTGTCCTGGGTTTGACTGTAGGCCAGTTGTTATAATACCTAACTCCACCACCAACATAGATTAGTATATTTGTTTAGGGCCCCTTAGTTAAAATGGTACCATCTCCACGCTGCTAAGTCTGCCTTATCGACAGATGTAGTAAGCAGCCAATATGATTAAGTCGCTAAAGAGGTTAATGTTTTGATCTGCAAACAGCCCGGGATAAGCCTCACTGCTGATCCCCACCACAAGGCATGTATGGCCAGTGAGTGTGTGGGATTACCATGTGGAGACAAGTTAGCTTGCGTGACAAGTTCCAGTAGTAAAGGCTTGAGTCCCAGACTTTAGCCCAGAACCATAGAGTCCTCTCAGGCCAAAGGTTGGAAGACCTACATGTACTCAGTAGACATACAGCAAGACGTAACATAAACCGGAAAGACAGAACGATATGAGTCCTTCAGAACATTCGACTCCTTACTCCCTATGTACTGTCATATAAACATAGGACAGATAAACACACACACACGCACACGCACACACACACACACTCACGCACACACGCACACACACATACACACACACAATAATGTGAGATGGTGTAAATCTACAGTCTCTGCCTATGACCCCAGGCATACTCCTCATATCGCTGTCATACATGAGACTGTTAAGACAGATAGCATAAGAACAATGTTATGAATGCATGAGGCTGCCCAAGGCTCATTAGGGACATCCCAGGGCCCCTGGATATGTTATCATAGAGTTGCCACATAATACAACTGTGTCTGTTCTTCTGTCAGTGAAACATGCAGAGTCATTCAATACAGTAGAGACACAGTCCAGGTGTCACGCCCTGGCCTTAGTTATCTTTGTTTTCTTTATTATTTTGGTTAGGCCAGGGTGTGATATGGGTGATTTATGTGTTTTGTGGGGTTGTGTTCAGTTTAGTTGTCTAGGTAAATCTATGGTTGCCTAGATTGGTTCTCAATCAGAGGCAGGTGTTTATCGTTGTCTCTGATTGGGAACCATATTTAGGCAGCCATATTCTTTGGGTATTTTGTGGGTGATTGTTTCCTATGTCAGTGTTTGTGCCACACGGGACTGTTTTCGGTTTTCACGGTTCTTGATGTGTAGTTGTGTTCATGTTTGAGTTTTCCTATTAAAACCATGGACACTTACCACGCCGCATATTGGTCCTCCGATCCTTCTCGCCTCTCCTCTTCACATGAAGAGGAGGAAAACCGTGACACCAGGACATTACACGGTATAAACATCTTCAAATATGTTGGACAAATTCAAACTCAACACTGATTTGCATGGTGTTTCCTTTCCCTCAATAAAACAGGCCCTTTTATTGGTCCTCTTTCCAGGGAGAAAAGGAGCATCACGTTTGCGTGTTGTATTGTTGCATGTTGTATTGTTGCATGTTGTATTGTTGCATGCTGCTCAGAAGGAATGAATAGCATCACACAGAGATAGCATCAAACAGCTACAGCCTCTGTAGGATGGTCATATAAGAGTATAGGATAATACCAAGACACAGGATAAGACATGCTGGGAGAGGAACACACTGATGACAACAGGTTAAGACCAAGACACAGGATAAGACAGGCTAGGAGAGGAACACACTGATGACAACAGGTTAAGACCAAGACACATGATAAGACAGGCTGGGAGAGGGACACACTGATGACAACAGGTTAAGACCAAGACACATGATAAGACAGGCTGGGAGAGGGACACACTGATAACAACAAGATCAGACCAAGACACAGGATAAGACAGGCTGGGAGAGGGACACACTGATAACAACAAGATCAGACCAAGACACAGGATAAGACAGGCTGGGAGAGGGACACACTGATAACAACAAGATCAGACCAAGACACAGGATAAGACAGGCTGGGAGAGGGACACACTGATAACAACAAGATCAGACCAAGACACAGGATAAGACAGGCTGGGAGAGGGACACACTGATAACAACAAGATCAGACCAAGACACAGGATAAGACAGGCTGGGAGAGGGACACACTGATAACAACAAGATCAGACTAAGACACGGGATAAGACAGGCTGGGAGAGGGACACACTGATAACAACAAGATCAGACCAAGACACAGGATAAGACAGGCTGGGAGAGCGACACACTGGTAACAACAGGATAAGACCAAGTCACAGGATAAGACAGGCTGGGAGAGGGACACACTGATAACAACAGGTGAGCTCTACTCTCTATACTTACAACGGTCATACTAGGGGTTACAGAAGTTCCCCTCTGTAATTGTCTTTTCAAATCAAAAGTTTCAAATGATAAATACATCCCAGTAAACGTGGTAATGACCTGGGAAGTAGCTCTGATTTACTGCAGAGAGCATCACACTGACCGGGGCACTGTTTCTTATAGAAAACACATGGATTGGCCTTTCCAGGGGCACCTGGAGGTGGTTTGGTCAGATGAATTCCTCATTCACCAAATGGAGGAGGGGAAAACCAGACAATAAGAACAGGGAGGCATACTGTGCTTTCTCCTGTCTTCAGGATGAGGGAATCTGGGAGGATGTTCCATGTGATAAAATACATTGTTTCTTCTGCTATGGTGGTGAGTAGATTTGTTTCCCTCCATAGTGTTGGGCTGAGCTTCCCCCTGCTATGGTGGTGAGTAGATTTGTTTCCCTCCATAGTGTTGGGCTGAGCTTCCCCCTGCTATGGTGGTGAGTAGATTTGTTTCCCTCTATAGTGTTGGGCTGAGCTTCCCCCTGCTATGGTGGTGAGTAGATTTGTTTCCCTCCATAATGTTGGGCTGAGCTTCCCCCTGCTATGGTGGTGAGTAGATTTGTTTCCCTCCATAGTGTTGGGCTGAGCTTCCCCCTCCTATGGTGGTGAGTAGATTTGTTTCCCTCCATAGTGTTGGGCTGAGCTTCCCTCTCCTGTGGTGGTGAGTAGATTTGTTTCCCTCCATAGTGTTGGGCTGAGCTTCCCCCTGCTATGGTGGTGAGTAGATTTGTTTCCCTCCATAGTGTTGGGCTGAGCTTCCCCCTGCTATGGTGGTGAGTAGATTTGTTTCCCTCTATAGTGTTGGGCTGAGCTTCCCCCTGCTATGGTGGTGAGTAGATTTGTTTCCCTCCATAGTGTTGGGCTGAGCTTCCCCCTGCTATGGTGGTGAGTAGATTTGTTTCCCTCCATAGTGTTGGGCTGAGCTTCCCCCTCCTATGGTGGTGAGTAGATTTGTTTCCCTCCATAGTGTTGGGCTGAGCTTCCCCCTGCTGAAGTAATTGGCTGATACAGCCTGTTGCAGGAGACCTTTCCTGCAATACAGGACATTTAAAACTTGTAGTGTATTTGAGGTTTAAAAACGCTTCTTAAGTTTGTCATTTCCACTTTTAAATTTCAGACTTGATTTTCCCTTACGAAAACTGTATCAATCCCCACAAAAATGTATATGAATTATAATCCACATAATAATTCACATTTCCTGTTGCTCCACTATTTTCCTGCACTAAGATCCAACATCTGTAAGTGCTGAAGAGTTGAAAGACTATATAAAAGATATGACAACAAGGATTATTTTTCACACTTTACCACCACTATACATTTCCCTCCTCAAAAATATTTTAAAAAGGACCAACTATGTTTTCTATGTTTTCTAAGTCAAATCAGAATATTTTTTTCTATATTTGAACTGTTGAATTGACTGACTAACAGAAGTCGATCAAAAAATCCCCAATCCCTCTTACCTCCCCAGACAACAACCTGACTCTGGGTCAGGAGAACAAGACATGGGATGAGGCCCTGCAGTACTGCAGAGAGAACCATGTTAACCTGGTGTCTGTCCACTCCCAGAAGATCCAGGACTGGGTCCAACAGAGAGCTAGCAGGGCCTCCACTGTCCATGTCTGACTGGGTCTGCGCTACACCTGCACCCTGGACTTCTGGTTCTGGGTGAGCGGAGTAGGCATGGCTACCTGGACTGGGCCCCTGGCCACGGGTTCAGAAGTGAAACGTGTAGGAAGACTGGGCCGGAGATGGTCAAGCTCAACTTCATCTGCACAGACTCTAAGGGTGAGTGGGGTTGGGACTCAATGATCTGTTGGGAGAGAGATTCGTGTGTGTGTGTGTGTGTGTGTGTGTGTGTGTGTGTGTGTGTGTGTGTGTGTGTGTGTGTGTGTGTGTGTGTGTGTGTGTGTGTGTGTGTGTGTGTGTGTGTGTGTGTGTGTGTGTGTGTGTGTGTGTGTGTGTGCTATATATTTACATTGGAAAACATCAAATCAAATAAAATCAAATGTATTTATATAGCCCTTCGTACATCAACTGATATCTCAAAGTGCTGTACAGAAACCCAGCCTAAAACCCCAAACAGCAAGCAATGCAGGTGTAGAAGCACGGTGGCTAGGAAAAACTCCCTAGAAATGCCAAACCTAGGAAGAAACCTAGAGAGGAACTAGGCTATGTGGGGTGGCCAGTCCTCTTCTGGCTGTGCCGGGTGGAGATTATAAAAGAACATGGCCAAGATGTTCAAATGTTCATAAATGATAATAAGGCAGAACAGTTGAAACTGGAGCAGCAGCACGGCCAGGTGGACTGGGGACAGCAAGGAGTCATCATGTCAGGTAGTCCTGAGGCATGGTCCTAGGGTTCAGGTCCTCCGAGAGAGAGAATGAAAGAGAGAAAGAGAGAATTAGAGAGAGCACACTTAAATTCACACAGGACACCGAATAGGACAGGAGAAGTACTCCAGATATAACAAACTGACCCTACCCCCCCAGACATGTAAACTACTGCAGCATAAATACTGGAGGCTGAGACAGGAGGGGTCAGGAGACACTGTGGCCCCATCTGAGGACACCCCCGGACAGGACCAAACAGGAAGGATATAACCCCACGCACTTTGCCAAAGCACAGCCCCCACACCACTAGAGGGATATCTTCAACCACCAACTTACCATCTTGAGACAAGGCTGAGTATAGCCCACAAAGATCTCCGCCACGGCACAACCCAAGGGGGGGGGGGGGGGTGACTCAGCCAGTGACTCAGCCCCTGTAATAGGCCAGTGAGCCAGTGACTCAGCCCCTGTAATAGGGTTAGAGGCAGAGAATCCCAGTGGAAAGAGGGGAACCGGCCAGGCAGAGACAGCAAGGGCGGTTCGTTGCTCCAGAGCCTTTCCTTTCACCTTCCCACTCCTGGGCCAGACTACACTGAATCATATGACCCACTGAAGAGATGAGTCTTCAGTAAAGACTTAAAGGTTGAGACCGAGTTTGCGTCTCTTACATGGGTAGGCAGAAAACATCACATATCACTTGCTCTGCTTAATTGATGATTTGTTTTGAATATATACTGGAGTATTTGAAGATATTCCTTATTGACAGTGTATAGTGATGTTATGGATTAGGGGCGGGGGTAAGGGTTGTATTTTCTAAATATGTATTTTATATGTTATACTATACTGTAAATGCATCTAAATGTAACAGCATTAGTTCCCTTGATAATGTTGTGTTCTTCTCTGACTTCAAAGTATATTTTGTAATGGAGAGCCTCTACATATCAGATACAATCCGTAAACATCTGAACATTTTTGGTGGTATTACTTATTAATAGTGCTAAATTACATGAAGAGTGGAGGGTGTGGGTTGTATTTTGTAAATGTGTTTTTTGGATGTTACATGCTACAGTGCATTCGGAAAGCATTCAGACCCTTTCTCCTTTTACACATGTTGTTAAGTTTCAGCCTTATTCTCAAATTAATTGAATTATTTATTTTTCAATTCAAGCTACACACAATACCCCATAATGACAAAATTAAAATTATTATTTACATGAGTATTCAGACCCTATGATATGAGACTCAAAATTGAGCTCAAGTGCATCCAGTTTTCATTGATCATGCTTGAGATGTTTCTACAACTTGATTGGAGTTCACCTGTGGTAAATTCAACTGCTTGGACATGATTTAGAAATAAACACAATTGTCTATATAAGGTCTGACAGATGGCAGTGCATCTCAGAGTAGAAACTTTACCATGAAGTCCAAAGAACTGTCCGTAGATCTCCAAGATAGAATTGTGATGAGGCGTATATCTTGGGAAGGGTAAAAAAGAGTGGATAGACGCAAGCTACTCCTGACAAAAATGCACATGACAGCACACCTGAAGTTTGCAAAATGGCACGTGAAAGATTAAGAGATCATAAGGCAAAAGAAAATGTGGTCGGAGGAGACAAAAATGGAACTCTTTGGTCTGAATGCAAAGCGATATGTCTGGAGAAAACCAGGCACAGCTCATCACGCGCCTAACACCATCCATACGGTTAAGCATGGTGGTGGCAGCATCATGCTATGGGGATGCTTTTCAGCGGCAGGGAATGGGAAACTGGTATGGCTAGAGGAAAGAATGATTGGAGCCAAGTACAGGCAATCCTTGATGAGAACCTGCTTCAGAGTGCAAACAACCTTAGATTGGGGGCGAAGATTCACGTTCCAACAGGACAATGACCCCAAGCATACAGCCAAAGCAATGCTGGAATGGCATCAGAACAAGAATGTGAAAGTCCTGAGCGGCCCAGACAAAACCCAGACTTCCATCCCATTGAAAATCTGTGAAAAGCCTTGAAGATTGCTGTTCACCGCCACTCACCATCTAACTTAATAGAACTTGAGAAAATGCAAAGAAGAATGGTAGAAAATCCCCAAATCCAGATGTGCAAAGCTGATACAGACAAACCCAAGACGACTCAAAGCAGTAAGTACTGACGAGGGTGTGAATACTTATGTAAATGAGATATTTTTGTATTACATTTTTAAAAAATCTAATTAGCAAACATTTCTAAAAACATGTTTACACGTTGTCATTATGGGGTATTGTGTGTAGATGGGTGAGAAGAAAACTCTATTTAATCCATTTTGAATTCAAAATGTAAGTCAAGGTGTGTTGTATAAGGCCAGGATTCTATCCCCTCATGCCTGTCGACAATGTGCCACTTAAAGCGTATTACCGTGAACAAGGTTACATTGCCTTTAAAAGCCGCATTGTCGATTTATATTATCATTTATAATAGAGACCATCTACATATCATTTGCTCTACTTAAACATCTGAGAATTATTATTTATATATATATATATACTATATTCTGGAGTATTTTATGATATTTCTTATTGATAGTGTATGGTACTTTTATGAATTAAGGGTGGAGGGTAAAGGTTGTATTTTCTAAATGTGTATTTGATATGTTATACTATACTCTAAAAGCCGTTAATTGTAACAACATTAATTCCCTTGATTACCTAGGGTTCTTCTATTCTTATACTTTGTAAATATGTATTGGTTTTGGTATATGCCTTTAAATGTAGTCTTGAATTCCCATGACAACAAGATATAGAGTACCAGTCAAAAGTTTGGACACACCTACTCATTCAAGGGTTTATCTTTATTTGTACTATTTTCTACATTGCAACCAAAAAAGTGTAAAACAAATCTAAATATATTTTATATTTGAGATTCTTCAAAGTAGCCACCCTTTGCCTTGATGACAGCTTTGCACACTCTTGGCATTCTCCCAACCAGCCTCATGAGGTAGTCACCTGGAATGCATTTCAATTAACCGGTGTGGCCTTGTTAAAAGTTCATTTGTGGAATTTCTTTCCTTCTTAATGCATTTGAGCCAATCAGTTGTGTTGTGACAAGGCAAGGGTGGTATACAGAAGATAGCCCTAATTGGTAAAAGTATATAGTACCATATTATGGCAAGAACAGCTCAAAGAAGCAAAGAGAAATGACAGTCCATCATTACTTTAAGACATGAAGGTCAGTCAATGCGGAAAAAGTTTATTCAAGTGGAGTCACACAAACCATCAAGCACTATGATGAAACTGTCTCTCATGAGGAAAGGAAGGCCCAGAGTTACCTCTGCTGCAGAGGATACATTCATTAGAGTTACCAGCCTCAGAAATTGCAGCCCAAATAAATGCTTCACAGAGTTCAAGAAACAGACACATCTCAACATCAACTGTTCAGAGGAGACTGTGTGAATCAGGCCTTCATGGTCAAATTGTTGCATAGAAACCACTACTAAAGGACACCAATAATAAGAAGAGACTTGCTTGGGCCAAGAAACACGAGCAATGGACATTAGACTGGTGGAAATCTGTCCTTTGATCTGATGAGTCCAAATTTGAGATTTTTGAATCCAACCGCATTGTCTTTGTGAGTCGCAGCAGAGTAAGTGAACGGATGACCTCAACCCAATTGAGATGGTTTGGGATAAGTTGGACCACTGAGTGAAGGAAAAGCAGCCAACAAGTGCTCAGCATATGTGGAAACTCCTTCAAGACTGTTGGAAAAGCATTCAAAATGAAGCTGGTTGAGAGAATGCCAAGAGAATGCAAAGCTGTCATCAAGGCAAAGGGTGGCTACTTTGAAGAATCTCATATGCAAAATATATTTTGATTTGTTTAACACTTTTTTGGTAAACTACATGATTCCATATGTGCTATTTCATAGTTTTGATGTCTTCACTATTATTCTACAATGTAGAAAATAGTTCAAATAAAATAAAAACTTGAATGAGTAGGTGTGTCCAACCTTTTGACTGGTACTGTACAGCTAAAACTCTATAGCTGCATTGATGTTTTTCAGTTATGATACTTTATACTGTACTTCTGCTGATCTGAAGAATGTTTTTCAGTTATGATACTTTATACTGTACTTCTGCTGATCTGAAGAATGTTTTTCAGTTATGATACTTTATACTGTACTTCTGCTGATCTGAAGAATGTTTTTCAGTTATGATACTTTATACTGTACTTCTGCTGATCTGAAGAATGTTTTTCAGTTATGATACTTTATACTGTACTTCTGCTGATCTGAAGAATGTTTTTCAGTTATGATACTTTATACTGTACTTCTGCTGATCTGAAGAATGTTTTTCAGTTATGATACTTTATACTGTACTTCTGCTGATCTGAAGAATGGAACTTGTATCACCAGTGTCAACAATGTATCACCAGTGTATCACCAGTTGGGGTGCTGTGGACCAGATCTTTAAGTTAGATTTTGAATAAACATGAAGGCCCAATAGAAAAACATCCCCTTCCAACTGCCCCAATCTACCTCAGTGTTCAGAGATCTAAAGGAACTGAATAGGTGTAAACAATATGGTGGAAGCTCCCGTACGTCTACTGGAAGATTAGGTGGAGCCAATCACATTCCTTCAGATCTCTTATATCCAATAAAGATGTAGGATCTTCATTTGATTACTCCTTTGTTGTTGACCATTTTTCTGCACGGCAGGAAATGCAAACTTGCAGTGTATTCAAATTTTTAAAAGGCCATCTAGTGTATAATCCACATAATTAAAATGTCCTGTTTCTGCAGGATTATTTTCCTGCTGTGGTAAACTGACTCAAATTAAGTTCCTACATCTGTAGGCGCAGTAGTGGCTAGAGTAAGTAGCTTAAGAACATAATAGGAGTCTCTATTCTCTGCTCTACCTGGGTTACCTCAGTCTCTGTTTACGCTTCCAGGTGAAAGGTCAAGGTCTGTTTTTCCAGACAACCCCTGGTCAAAGTTCATGTTTATCTCGCTGCTGGTGACAGGAGAGGAAAAGAAGGGGTATGATTCCAGTAAGGGATGAAAGACTAGAGGCGTGGAGATGGAAAGATGAAAGGAGGTTATCTCTCTCCCTCTCTTTCCCCGGAGTGCATTGATCCGTTAGTGTTTAGCAGCCTGGGGTGAGTGGGTTTGTTGGCCCTGGGCCAAGTAGAAGTGCTGATGTCAGGGCTCCTATCCCCAGCCCTGGTGTGAAGGTGCATGCACTGCAACTGGAACAGGGAGAAACAGTCGAGGTGGACATCCAAGTTCATTGTTAGACCTACTTGTTATTGGTGGCTTGGCTGCATTGTAGTCTTGACTAGCGTAGTTGAATGCACTTATTGTCACATTTATAAGTCACTCTGGATAATAGCATCTGCTGAATAACTTAAATGGCAATGTGGAAATTAAGTTAATATGGCTTCACAATAAAATCTTTCTGACAGCTGAATGTTGAACTCAACTGAACTGTAGTCTTCACCACAGTGGACTGAGTTTGCCCTCTAGTGAATTTATCTACTACTACATCAGACAGCTTTTACATGGACAGAAAAAAACGGATGTACACTGATGGGCTCCCCAATGGTGACTATCGAGCCGTGGTGTGTAGCTGTAGCACAATTTTGGTGACCTTATTTGACATTTTCTGCCATTTTTTGAGACTTGGTTCGATCCAACCCCGGGAAAATACATGAGTATTTACAATACTTGTTACACTGTACTTTGATTTTAAAACATTTACAAAAGAGAGTTTATTCCCTCAGAAGTTGGTACACTGTACTTAAAACAATAATTACACTACAACTTGTGATAGAGTTTAGTAAAATTTATTCAGTTTATAGATTTTTTTTTTTGTCTTTAATAATGTTTATTACCTCAGAGCAAATCGTTTTACAGGAGAGGATGGGACACATTGTGATTAACTGAGTGCCTCTTCAGAGCAGTAACATCCATACCCTGTGAGATGCAAAGTAGGTCAATAAAAACTAAATCTGAAGATAAACACATAAAGTGGATTGTTCTACTTTCAATATTCTACCTCTGCAGTTACACTGTATTCTACCTCGGCAGTTACACTGTATTCTACCTCGGCAGTTACACTGTATTCTACCTCGGCACTTACACTGTATTCTACCTCGGCAGTTACACTGTATTCTACCTCGGCACTTACACTGTATTCTACCTCGGCAGTTACACTGTATTCTACCTCGGCAGTTACACTGTATTCTACCTCGGCAGTTACACTGTATTCTACCTCGGGAGTTACACTGTATTCTACCTCGGCAGTTACACTGTATTCTACCTCGGCAGTTACACTGTATTCTACCTCGGCAGTTACAATGTATTCTACCTCGGCAGTTACACTGTATTCTACCTCAGCAGTTACACTGTATTCTACCTCGGCAGTTACACTGTATTCTAACTCGGCAGTTACACTGTATTCTACCTCGGCAGTTACACTGTATTCTACATCGGCAGTTACACTGTATTCTACCTCGGCAGTTACACTGTATTCTACCTCGGCAGTTACAATGTATTCTACCTCGGCAGTTACACTGTATTCTACCTCGGCAGTTACACTGTATTCTACCTCGGCAGTGTTACACTGTATTCTACCTCGGCAGTTACAATGTATTCTACCTCGGCAGTGTTACACTGTATTCTACCTCGGCAGTTACACTGTATTCTACCTCGGCAGTTACACTGTATTCTACCTCGGCAGTTACACTGTATTCTACCTCGGCAGTTACACTGTATTCTACCTCGGCAGTTACACTGTATTCTACCTCGGCAGTTACACTGTATTCTACCTCGGCAGTTACACTGTATTCTACCTCGGCAGTTACACTGTATTCTACATCGGCAGTTACACTGTATTCTACCTCGGCAGTTACACTGTATAATACCTCGGCAGTTACACTGTATTCTACCTCGGCAGTTACACTGTATTCTACCTCGGCAGTTACACTGTATTCTACCTCGGCAGTTACACTGTATTCTACCTCGGCAGTTACACACTTCATGAGCAACACCTATTTGTTCATTTTTTCATACAACAAAGCTGGATAGTGGTTTTAGGTCTGTTTAGCATAAACAGTTTGATATGGGAATGTAAATGCATTCCTCTTTTGTTCTCTTTTGCTCCTCTATTGTTCCTCAATCAAGGAGGCTATGACATCACGGATTCCCATCAGAACAGCTCCTTCAATGCCTAAAAAGTTGTGTCAAATAAAATCACTTTTGTAAAAAATGTGTGTGTACTTGACTATATGTATAGTTGGGATATTGCTTTTCAAATGTAAAGTTCAGAAATAGCTGGAGGACGTTTTGCATTTGGAGGACATTGCATTTCCATTTTTATGCATATAAAGACAACATGAAAACGAAGAAGATTGGTATAAGTTAAGGTTTAACTAGGCATATTTATGATAGTGTTGGAGAACAATGGACATGCATGTATCTTATTCATAAAGACAACATTGAAGCAAATCAGAGAATATTACTTTACTTTGAGGTTTACTTTAATGAAATCACAGACATACTGTATTTATGATAGTGTTGGAGCACAATCCTTTGTACAACAAAATATACAGCAATGTATGTTCAGTATTATAAACTGGGTGGTTTGAGTCCTGAATTCTGATTGGCTGAAAGCACATGCAGTTGTACTGCTCTAATTACATTGGTAACCAGTTTATAATAGCAATAAGCCACCTCTGGGGTTTGTGATATATGGACAGTATACCACGGCTAAGGGTTGTATCCAGGCACTCTGCGTTGTGAACAGCCCTTAACTGTGGTATATTGGCCATATACCACACCTCCTCTGGCCGTACTGATTAAATGTCAAATAATGAACAGTGAAATAGATACAAATCAAACGAGAGTCCAAACCACTTCCATCAATGAAAATAGTGTCCTGTAGCGAAGCATAAAACATTCTACTGCAATGGTTTTACAAGTTGGATTGCACAACACAGAATGAAGGGTTTGAAAGGATGAAGTGTCTGGTTTTATGTGTTCATTTCGCTTACTTATAATGACGTATTTAATAGAACCTCCTTTGATAGTTTAAGCAATAACCAAATGAATTAATCAGGAATAATGTACAATATAAATCATGCTAATATAACTTGTCTGTGTAAGCAGTATATAAGAGAACTAACGGGACTGCCCCGGAGAGCTCCTGACCGATGTGTACTATGGTGCATTAAGTTTGTTGGAACTTCTCCAGTTAACTGACAATAAATAATGATTCGTTTTAAGTTTGACTTTGAGTCCCTGGTGGTAATTTCCATGACAATTTGGCATCAAGGACCAGATGATTGATTCTGCCTGCGGAGCTTTCCAGTGAGGAAAACCGGTGGCACATTTCATGAAGCAAAAGACAACGAGGACCCACCCAGACCCTTACTGTGAGCTGCCCAAAAGGAGACACGTCATCCGCGAACAATTGAGGGACAGAGCTCCCGACCGACGTGTACTATGGTGCATTAAGTTTGTTGGAACCAGTTAACTGAAAATATAGAATGATTCATTTAAGTTTGACATTGAGTCCCTGGTGGTAATAACCATGACAATAGATTTGCAGCTCCTATTTATTTCTCTGTGTAGGTGTGTATAGAGTCACTACCCTTCTCCACCATCCATCTCTTCTTTTCAGCCTCATAAAAGGCAGACTGTTGGAGCTCCCTCCAATGCCCTGTAAAATGTACAGGGGAAACACTAGGCAGTAGAAATTTTCCTACCACTCAAGAAAAGCTGATATGGGCTGTTGGATATTTGTTTCAGCGGCTGCTGGCAAAACCTGTACAGACGGCCGGAGGGATGCTCATCTCTTTCCTCTGTTCGCTCCTTCCTCACTGCCCCCTCTGCTTCGAGGCCTCCGGTTCCCATTGAAAGAAGGCGGCGGAAGCTAAATCGTCAAATGGAAACATTGAGGTGAGGCCTTCTGCTGGGTAAGTGCAGGTGGCAGGGGACATGACTGAGGACATGACTGGGACACTGACTGTTTCACTCTCTACAGTAACATAATGCCACAGCTGTGTGTCGCTAGGAGCTTCTCTGGGGTGGTGTTAAGAGCAGAGCAGATTCACCCGCTTTAGGATATCTTCTTCTCCGTGGTGATTGGCCAGTAGCCTATCACTGGCAGCTCTAATGGGCTCTGTCTATCGGCCGTGGTACAAGATGAAGACACGACCTCATCTCTTGATGGGCCCAGTGGAGAAGCCGTGAAGGGCAGTGGAGGTGTGGCTGGCAGAGGTGTGCTTGGCAGATCTAAAATAGGCACAATATTATTTTAATGACAAAGCTTTTACTATACACTAACCCGAATCAAATCAAATGTTCAAAACAAATCAAATATAATTAGTCACATGCGCCGAATACAACAGACCTTACAGTGAAATGCTTACTTACGAGCCCCTAACCGACAGTGCAAACTTCAAGTGTGTGTGTGTGTGTGTGTGTGTGTGTGTGTGTGTGTGTGTGTGTGTGTGTGTGTGTGTGTGTGTGTGTGTGTGTGTGTGTGTGTGTGTGTGTGTGTGTGTGTGTGTGTGTGTGTGTGTGTGTGTGTGTGTGTGTGTGAACGACAGAATGACTTAGTGCCTGCACACATAAATATGTGTGTGATATAATTTCAATTACCTGTATCCAGCAGGTACTCTTCAGAGCAATCCTCTTTTGTTGTGGCAGTAGCTGTTGCCAAAGGGAGCAGAACAGGACAGCCTGTTGGGAAGACCACTGTTAGAGCTGGGCCTGCGCCGCTGTGGTCAGATCGGTCTGTTGGAGCTGGGCCTGCGCTGCTGTGGCCAGATCGGTCTGTTGGAGCTGGGCCTGTCCTGCTGTGGCCAGATCGGTCTGTTGGAGCTGGGCCTGCGCTGCTGTGGCCAGATCGGTCTGTTGGAGCTGGGCCTGCGCTGCTGTGGCCAGATCGGTCTGTTGGAGCTGGGCCTGCCCTGCTGTGGCCAGATCGGTCTGTTGGAGCTGGGCCTGCGCTGCTGTGGTCAGATCGGTCTGTTGGAGCTGGGCCTGCGCTGCTGTGGCCAGATCGGTCTGTTGGAGCTGGGCCTGCGCTGCTGTGGCCAGATCGGTCTGTTGGAGCTGGGCCTGCCCTGCTGTGGCCAGATCGGTCTGTTGGAGCTGGGCCTGCGCTGCTGTGGTCAGATCGGTCTGTTGGAGCTGGGCCTGCGCTGCTGTGGTCAGATCGGTCTGTTGGAGCTGGGCCTGCGCTGCTGTGGCCAGATCGGTCTGTTGGAGCTGGGCCTGCCCTGCTGTGGCCAGATCGGTCTGTTGGAGCTGGGCCTGCGCTGCTGTGGCCAGATCGGTCTGTTGGAGCTGGGCCTGCGCTGCTGTGGTCAGATCGGTCTGTTGGAGCTGGGCCTGCCCTGCTGTGGCCAGATCGGTCTCAGTAGAGAGGAGAGCCAGAAGGTCATGCATGTCATCCCAATTACCTTAAATGAGAATGATCATGAAGCTAAACTATGTGAGTGAGCGTGTGATTGAGAGGCAGAGTGATCATGAAGCTAAACTATGTGAGTGAGCGTGTGATTGAGAGGCAGAGTGATCATGAAGCTAAACTATGTGAGTGAGCGTGTGATTGAGAGGCAGAGTGATCATGAAGCTAATCTATGTGATTGAGAGGCGGAGTGATCATGAAGCTAAACTATGTGATTGAGAGGCGGAGTGATCATGAAGCTAAACTATGTGATTGAGAGGCAGAGTGATCATGAAGCTAAACTATGTGATTGAGAGGCAGAGTGATCATGAAGCTAAACTATGTGATTGAGAGGCGGAGTGATCATGAAGCTAAACTATGTGATTGAGAGGCAGAGTGATCATGAAGCTAAACTATGTGATTGAGAGGCAGAGTGATCATGAAGCTAAACTATGTGATTGAGAGGCGGAGTGATCATGAAGCTAAACTATGTGATTGAGAGGCAGAGTGATCATGAAGCTAAACTATGTGATTGAGAGGCAGAGTGATCATGAAGCTAAACTATGTGATTGAGAGGCGGAGTGATCATGAAGCTAAACTATGTGATTGAGAGGCAGAGTGATCATGAAGCTAAACTATGTGATTGAGAGGCAGAGTGATCATGAAGCTAAACTATGTGATTGAGAGGCAGAGTGATCATGAAGCTAAACTATGTGATTGAGAGGCAGAGTGATCATGAAGCTAAACTATGTGATTGAGAGGCAGAGTGATCATGAAGCTAAACTATGTGATTGAGAGGCAGAGTGATCATGAAGCTAAACTATGTGATTGAGAGGCAGAGTGATCATGAAGCTAAACTATGTGATTGAGAGGCAGAGTGATCATGAAGCTAAACTATGTGATTGAGAGGCAGAGTGATCATGAAGCTAAACTATGTGATTGAGAGGCGGAGTGATCATGAAGCTAAACTATGTGATTGAGAGGCAGAGTGATCATGAAGCTAAACTATGTGATTGAGAGGCAGAGTGATCATGAAGCTAAACTATGTGATTGAGAGGCAGAGTGATCATGAAGCTAAACTATGTGATTGAGAGGTGGAGTGATCATGAAGCTAAACTATGTGATTGAGAGGCGGAGTGATCATGAAGCTAAACTATGTGATTGAGAGGCGGAGTGATCATGAAGCTAAACTATGTGATTGAGAGGCGGAGTGATCATGAAGCTAAACTATGTGATTGAGAGGCGGAGTGATCATGTCGCTGTGCTGTTTCTTTTTTGTTGCATTCAGTCACTAAAATCCACAATACGAGCTTTTCCTGACTGCTTAGAGTATTCTCCCTGACAACCCCTGCTCTGTGTGTTCATATAATACAGAAGTTTAGCAAGAGTCTGAGTCCTTGTAGTAGGATATTCAGTGATTAGCTTTGGCATCAAGATCTTAACTGACATAGGCTTAATCATGTGAAGTTTCACAACCTTTAGGGCTTAGTCATCACTCAAGTTTAATAACAGATGTAGGCCACATTGGAAGTGTGTACGCACCTCTCAACCTTTGTAATATGCGTTCATTGACACGACCGTTGTTGACAAATGCATTCCATATCTGTTGTTTCACCTAAGTGCAGACCAATAAGCCTGCTCATGATCCAACTCAAAAACATTGACCCTTAGTGGTCTGTATATTGACTTTGATCTCAGGCCCTTCTTATGAACAATTCTTCTTGTTATTTATGAACAAGTCTTACAGATGAATATATTCTTTCCACAGCTTATCAGCGTACACCCAATATGTTCCCCCTGTTGATGATGCTATTATGCATTATGGTTGAACCAAAAGATTTAATGTAACACATGTTTTATTACAATGATGTATGTTAATATTATGTACAATATCTAACTATGTTGCCATATGATAATAATAGTCTAATATATTCAACATGTTGTAAACTATTTTCTTTTAACAGTTTCACTCAATTCATTCTTATTAACCTAATAATTATGTCACACTGCTCACTATTGTCATTGGTTGCACTAATTGAAATGTTTGTCTACATAACCTGGTTGAAGTATTCATGACATTACCCTGAAGAAGGCACAGTGATACCAAAACGTTGGTGTTTTACCCAATAAATGACTGGGAGTTTATATATATATATATATATATATATATATATATATATATATATATATATATATATATATATATATAATTGTATCTGTGTGTCGCCAGCTCATGCTTTTTACGTTCCAATTCATGTCAGTCCCTCTAAATCTCAATCTGAATTTGAGTGAAATTACATTTGACTCAATATGAAGTCATACCTTAAGCAAACACTTTTCTCTGGTCCTTCCTGCTAGGGTCCGTCGGCTTCACATTCGAGAATGAAGGACCTAGGGTAAAGGCACATTCACATGAAGTATGCATAACTTAGAACGATAACCATACAGTAAATGATGTTGTCATGCAGGTGAACGAGGACCCAAACGCGACTTAACAGAAACAGAGTTTATTAATGTTCAAAACGGAATAACAGAAATCCTCTAGATTGTAGAGGGGAAAACAACTGGAGAAGCGGCCACAGACTGCAGGTCGCTTCGGGTAGGCGCAGGCCGTAGTCGACTGAGACACCTGCTCACACGCAGCGTCTGATGAAGGCACAAAACACGACAGGACAGGGTGATACACAATCACGGCAAAAACACGACAGGACAGGGCGAAACGCAATCACAGCATGGTGAATACAATACAAGGAACCGACGGCACAGGAACGGATCACAAAGGAATAAATAGGGACTCTAATCAGGGAAAGGATCGGGAACAGGTGTGGGAAGACTAAATGATGATTAGGGGAATAGGAACAGCTGGGAGCAGGAACGGAACGATAGAGAGAAGAGAGAGCGAGAGAGTGAGAGAGGGAGGGGGAGAGAGAGGGATAGGAGGAAAGAACCAAATAAGACCAGCAGAGGGAAACGAATAGCATGGGGAGCACAGGGACAAGACATGATAATAAATGACAAACATGACAGTACCCCCCACTCACCGAGCGCCTCCTGGCGCTCTCGAGGAGGAACACTGGCAGCAACGGAGGAAATCATAGATCAAACGGTCCAGCACGTCCCGAGAAAGAACCCAACTCCTCTCCTCAGGACCGTAACGAAAAACGATAAAAAGGGAAACTAGGGTACTACTCTAAAAAAAAAAATGAGAACTAGGGACAGACTGAGACACAGCAAGGGCAGGGACAAGAACAGGAGAGATGCGATGGCAGGGAACAGACTGAGACCCAGCAAGACCAGGAGCAGAAGCAGAAAAAAATTACCAGACTTCTTCTGCGCGCAGTCTGAACACGCAGCCCGAAACGGCGCGTGTCACGCTCCTGAGTCGGCCACCAAAAGCGCTGGCGAATAGACGCAAGAGTGCCTCGAACACCGGGATGACCAGCTAACTTGGCAGAGTGAGCCCACTGAAGAACAGCCAGACGAGTGGAAACAGGAACGAAAAGGAGGTTACTAGGACAAGCGCGCGGCGACGCAGTGTGCGTGAGTGCTTGCTTAACCTGTCTTTCAATTCCCCAGACTGTCAACCCGACAACACGCCCATAAGGAAGAATCCCCTCGAGATCAGTAGAAGCCACAGAAGAACTAAACAGACGGGATAAGGCATCAGGCTTGGTGTTCTTGCTACCCGGACGGTAAGAAATCACAAACTCGAAACGAGCGAAAAACAACGCCCAACGAGCTTGACGGGCATTAAGTCGTTTGGCAGAACGGATGTACTCAAGGTTCTTATGGTCTGTCCAAACGACAAAAGGAACGGTCGCCCCCTCCAACCACTGTCGCCATTCGCCTAGGGCTAAGCGGATGGCGAGCAGTTCACGGTTACCCACATCATAGTTGCGCTCAGATGGCGACAGGCGATGAGAAAAATAAGCGCAAGGATGAACCTTATCGTCAGACTGGAAGCGCTGGGATAGAATGGCTCCCACGCCTACCTCTGAAGCGTCAACCTCGACAATGAATTGTCTAGTGACGTCAGGAGTAACGAGGATAGGAGCGGACGTAAAACGTTCTTTTAGAAGATCAAAAGCTCCTGGGCGGAACCGGACCACTTAAAACACGTCTTGACAGAAGTAAGAGCTGTGAGAGGGCAGCAACTTGACCGAAATTACGAATGAAACGCCGATAGAAATTAGCGAAACCTAAAAAGCGCTGCAACTCGACACGTGACCTTGGAACGGGCCAATCACTGACAGCTTGGACCTTAGCGGAATCCATCTGAATGCCTTCAGCGGAAATAACGGAACCGAGAAAAGTAACGGAGGAGACATGAAAAGAGCACTTCTCAGCCTTTACGTAGAGACAATTCTCTAAAGGCGCTGTAGAACACGTCGAACGTGCTGAACATGAATCTCGAGTGACGGAGAAAAAATCAGGATATCGTCAAGATAGACAAAAACAAAAATGTTCAGCATGTCTCTCAGAACATCATTAACTAATGCCTGAAAAACAGCTGGCGCATTGGCGAGACCGAACGGCAGAACCCGGTACTCAAAATGCCCTAACGGAGTGTTAAACGCCGTTTTCCACTCGTCCCCCTCTCTGATGCGCACGAGATGGTAAGCGTTACGAAGGTCCAACTTAGTAAAGCACCTGGCTCCCTGCAGAATCTCGAAGGCTGATGACATAAGGGGAAGCGGATAACGATTCTTAACCGTTATGTCATTCAGCCTCGATAATCCACGCAGGGGCGCAGAGTACCGTCCTTCTTCTTAACAAAAGAACCCCGCCCCGGCCGGAGAAGAAGAAGGCACTATGGTACCGGCGTCAAGAGACACAGACAAATAATCCTCGAGAGCCTTACGTTCGGGAGCCGACAGAGAGTATAGTCTACCTCGAGGAGGCGTGGTCCCTGGAAGGAGATCAATACTACAATCATACGACCGGTGAGGAGGAAGGGAGTTGGCTCGGGACCGACTGAAGACCGTGCGCAGATCATGATATTCCTCCGGCACTCCTGTCAAATCGCCAGGTTCCTCCTGAGAAGTAGGGAGAGAAGAAACGGGAGGGATGGCAGACATTAAACACTTCACATGACAAGAAACGTTCCAGGATAGGATAGAATTACTAGACCAATTAATAGAAGGATTATGACATACTAGCCAGGGATGACCCAAAACAACAGGTGTAAACGGTGAACGGAAAATCAAAAAGAAATAGTCTCACTGTGGTTACCAGATACTGTGAGAGTTAAAGGTAGTGTCTCAAATTTGATACTGGGAAGATGACTACCATCTAAGGCAAACATGGGCGTAGGCTTGTCTAACGGTCTGAAAGGAATGTTATGTTTCCGAACCCATGCTTCGTCCATGAAACAACCCTCAGCCCCAGAGTCAATCAAGGCACTGCATGTAGCACCCGAACCGGTCCAGCGTAGATGGACCGACATAGTAGTACAAGATCTAGATGAAGAGGACTGAGTAGTAGCGCTCACCAGTAGCCCTCCGCTTACTGATGGGCTCTGGCCTCTTACTGGACATGAATTAACAAAATGTCCAGCAACTCCGCAATAGAGGCACAGGCGGTTGGTGATCCTCCGTTCCCTCTCCTTATTCGAGATGCGAATCCCTCCCAGCTGCATGGGCTCAGTCTCAAAGCCAGAGGAGGGAGATGGTTGCGATGCGGAGCAGGGAAACACCGTTGATGCGAGCTCTCTTCCACGAGCCCGGTGACGAAGATCTACCCGTCGTTCTATGCGGATGGCGAGAGCAATCAAGAGTCCACATCTGAAGGAACCTCCCGGGAGAGAATCTCATCCTTAACCACTGCGTGGAGTCCCTCCAGAAAACGAGCGAGCAGCGCCGGCTCGTTCCACTCACTAGAGGCAGCAAGAGTCACGAGAAACTCAATGGAATAATCCGTTATGGACCGTTCACCTTGGCATAAGGAAGCCAGGGCCCTAGAAGCCTCCCACCAAAAACTGAACGGTCAAAAACCCGAATCATCTCCTCTTTAAAGTTCTGGAATTTGATAGAGCAATCAGCCCTTGCCTCCCAGATAGCTGTGCCCCATTCTCGAGCCCGGCCAATAAGGAGTGAAATGACGTAAGCAACCCGAGCTCTCTCTCTAGAGTATGTGTGGGGTTGGAGAGAGAACACAATCTCACACTGCGTGAGAAAGGAGCGGCACTCAGTGGGCTGCCCGGAGTAGCAAGGTGGGTTATTAACCCTGGGTTCTGGAGGCTCGGCAGGCCAGGGAGTAACAGGTGGCACGAGACGTAGACTCTGGAACTGTCCAGAGAGGTCGGAAACCTGAGCGGCCAGGTTCTCCACGGCATGGCGAGCAGCAGACAATTCCTGCTCGTGTCTGCCGAGCATGGCTCCTTGGATCTCGACGGCAGTGTAACGAGCGTCTGAAGTCGCTGGGTCCATTCCTTGGTCGGTTCCTTCTGTCATGCAGGTGAACGAGGACCCAAACGCGACTTAACAGAAACAGAGTTTATTAATGTTCAAAACGGAATAACAGAAATCCTCTAGATTGTAGAGGGGAAAACAACTGAGAAGCGGCCACAGACTGCAGGTCGCTTCGGGTAAGGCGCAGGCCGTAGTCGACTGAGACACCTGCTCACACGCAGCGTCTGATGAAGGCACAAAACACGACAGGACAGGGTGATACACAATCACGGCAAAAACACGACAGGACAGGGCGAAACGCAATCACAGCATGGTGAATACAATACAAGGAACCGACGGCACAGGAACGGATCACAAAGGAATAAATAGGGACTCTAATCAGGGGAAAGGATCGGGAACAGGTGTGGGAAGACTAAATGATGATTAGGGGAATAGGAACAGCTGGGAGCAGGAACGGAACGATAGAGAGAAGAGAGAGCGAGAGAGTGAGAGAGGGAGGGGGAGAGAGAGGGATAGGAGGGAAAGAA